>NC_142946.1:17606758-17681758 GCF_046866305.1 Octopus bimaculoides | reverse complement strand
TGTATTTTTGTGCGTGTGTTTATGTGTGCTTTAGTATTTTAGTTGTATGTGTGACATTGTGCGGTAAACAATGCATGTATCATATATCAGGTCCATTCGGAAAGTAGTCGTAGCACCGACTACGTTCCAAGTAACAGAGCATTCTCAGTGATTTAATACCCTGTTTATTTGTATGAATTTCTGTTCTGCCCATATTTGCGTGCATCAATTTCTGCCTGTCCTTTTCTTACGGTCTGTGTGTATCTATGTGTGTGTGTCTGTCTTTGCCTGTGTTTATGTACGTGCGTTTTTGTGCGCGTGTGCAACTATATGTATAGATAGATGTAAATATATATAAACACACATTCAAACACACACATTCGGAAGCATATATACGTACATAGAAACACACACTGATATATATATATATATATATATATATATATATATATATATATATATATATATATATATATAACATACGCAGACACGCACATATATATTTATAAGTACATATATATATATATATATATATATATATATATATATATATATATATATATATATATATATATATATATATATATATATTCCCCAGTCATTAGATGTCGGGTTGCATGGTCAGTAACACGACCAATTTGATTATGGCATCCGTTTGTTTCGTGCGCATGTAACTGAATGTATCTCTGATACTCTATCCGCGCATGTAAGCACACACTACACGCGCTCCTGTGCTTAACTGCACACACACACACACACACACACACACACTTGTTTATGTGTGTCTGTGTGTGCGTGTGTGTGCGTGTGTGTAAGTATATACAGATACACACTCACATATTTACATACAGTATAAGCATAACATATCTAAAATCTATAATATAATGCATTAAAAATCCATGTTTACCATCAACCTCACTTCAACGTCGTCTTTAATCATGTAATTTATTAATAAGGAGACACTGTAGTCGAGAAAACCTCTAGAGCAGCACCGAGCTAATACGCTTATTTACTTTCTTCCACTACCTTCATCTGTTTCCTTCACCGAAGCTCTGTGTTTTGATAGTTTTTCGCTTGAAGAAAATATTGGCAACACTTGATTTGCTGGGGGAGCATTTAATCGAGTTTTCTTTTCTTTTGTAATCATCGTCAGTCATCCCTTGATGTGTACATTTATGTCTAAAACCTGTTTCAACACTATACAGAATAGTAACTGCGAACTATCCAATATATTTTTTTAAATTATGTTTTTCTTTTTTTCTTTCATACTCGTTATTTCAGTAGTACTGTGTAGAGCTGAGGTGACGAATCTTTTGAGTAGCATATTTCTAAGTGCCACAGATTTAATTACCTCTGCGTGTGACTGTGCTAAGATAAATAATAGACCTACCACTCCTACATAAATACCTTATTTTCAAATGATATATAGTTCTTTTCACTTCACTGTATTTTATTTTCAAAAGACTTTTATTTTTACCTGAGAGAATAAGGAAATATACCTCTAACAAATTATATGCAAAATTATCTTTAAACATGAAATCTCCAAGTTTTCCCTGTAATCCTGAGGCATCAACTATCCAATACTCCCACAACGTTCAGAACTGCGGATCCAGGGTGCATTACAGATAAAACAGTAGGTCATATTTGAATTCAGTAAAATGATAAGAAAAACAGAAACTTAAAATATAACTTACTTCGAAATATTCGGGCAGAGTTGGGGGCCCTATTCTCCGTTGTAGAAGATACTCTAGGATACATGGATAAAAAGATATTTTGTATATAATAACCATGATAGCATTTCTACATTCCTTGAATATATATATATATAATATCAATTAAAAATACAAAGCCGATACTCCACAATTTAAGTACATTACACGATATCGAAGCATAAGACATGTGCAAATAACTACAGACTTTTACCATTAAACGACCATTCCCCAGCCTCCTCCTACTGTCTCTCTTTGGGATCGTCGTAATACGGACCAGGTCATCGTTGTTGCTACTCCAGTTGTGTTGTTGTTGCTTAGACTCAGGTCAAGGCTGATCGGGAAGACCTAAGGTCAAAATGTATTACAGTCATGATTAACCAAACATTTTAGTAATATGTCTCACACTGTAGTCTCTATTATCCCACCATTTTTTCTGTTTACTCACTTAACAGTTCACCATTACCATTTCCGCCTGCAATATAAAAGTAAATATAGACTTTACATAATAGATATTATTGCATAACATTCACCCACTTGTATTAATTTTAAATTACTATCCTCAAAATCTACTTTAATGTAAATATATAAAATAGAAATTACCATACCTATAAGGAAATATACCTCTAACAAATTATATGCAAAATTATCTTTAAACATGAAATCTCCAAGTTTTCCCTGTAATCCTGAGGCATCAACTATCCAATACTCCCACAACGTTCAGAACTGCGGATCCAGGGTGCATTACAGATAAAACAGTAGGTCATATTTGAATTCAGTAAAATGATAAGAAAAACAGAAACTTAAAATATAACTTACTTTTTCTTGTTTTTAACAACAACAACAACAATAATTTTTACCAATGGCACAAGGCCTGAAATTGTGAGGGAGGGTTAACAACATCCTTATTTCAAAAAATAAGGATTCCCTTATTTCAAGAAAACAAAAATGGAAAGTGGGGATGCAATTTCGGGGAGGTTTCGTTATTTGTATTCAGTGAGGAACCACACTAAGACGAGAATAGTTCATAGTCTGGAGTAGATTACTTTTACTGAAAGTGCCTTGGATCCGGAAAAAAATGCTTTAATGGTCATGACCTCCTGTCAAACCATTACATATATTGCTGTAGAGAGCGTTGTTATTATTCTTTAATACCCAGGCGTACCGTCAATAGACATATGAATAAAGAAAAGGTTTTCATGTGTGACAATTTACACTTATTTTTGAAAACAACATGCATTTAGGACCAATTTATCTAATGTTTTATCTCTCCTTAAAGCGTGGGAACTACTTCCTGGAGATCTGGCTGCAGTTTTTAGCAGATCCAGCAACTACTTTGAACGGGCTTTCTATTTACTTACTAATTCTCCCACGAGGTCACTAAAGCACGTCTGTTATATAACACAATAAAATCTAATGTACTCTGCCCTTCCGTAAAATACATAGATGTTGTTTTAGTCCACCAAATCTGCCTTGATATAAGGTAGACCTATGAATATAGGCATTCCAACTGTGCCATCCGAGTTTACTTTTAATTTTTCTTTTTTTTTTTTTCCTTCTTTTATATATCTAAAACTGAATTGTCCTCTGTGCTGCTTGAAGTGTTTTTTTTAAGATAGTAGCTGCATTTCGGAGATTTTTGGCTGTTACATCGAACATGATGAGTGCAAGCATAGAGCCCCCTACATTGGCTTTCTACCAATGATAGCAATCATGATTATTATCACTGTATTTTTCTATTGTATTTCATTATATCTTTGCCTCCTCGCTACGTTGTTGTTGTCCCTGTTAAATCTCTGTGGAGTCAATAAAATAAATATGTAGTCTCCAAATTACCGACGTCAACTAAATCATTACAACCGTCAAACAAATATCTATAGCTTTGAGCCAATGTTAAAAATTACTACTACTACTACTACTACTACTACTACTACTACTACTACTACTACTACTACTACTACTACTACTACTACTACTGTTGTTGTTGATGTTATTTGAATTTTACTTAGTTCTACCGAGGTAGACTTTGTCATTTATCATTCCTGCGCCAATAAAACAAAGTATCCTACAAGTAGAGGTTTCTGTATAATCTACTGTCCTCTCCCTAAAATGTCCCTAGCCAATTTGCCAATGCATAAAGGAAAAAATGAAATTGTTCAATTCTTTATAAATTCGCGCCATTTTGGCAAGTTGTCCTTTTTCCGTTTCCCACGTGTCAAATAATCGATTATTTATTATTATCTCTTTATATATATATATATATATATATAATTTCCTTTTTGGTAACCTGGTACATTTAGACGGTGTAAATACCCTAGTGTTTTATACTTGCTGTTTTCTCTTTTATTTTGCTTTTACATTGTCCCTCAAATGTCATAGCCCTTTGTTATCAATAGAATATGTTGCGATAGAGTGCAGCAGAATGGTAGAGTTGTTAGAGCTCCGTTCAAAATAACCTGCGGTATTTGTATCGGCTGTGTCCCTTACAAGTGTCTTATTCCGCAGATGTCAAATTTGCCGGTCTTCCTGCATGGGTTAAGAATTAGTATCAATTACGCACGTGCATCGAAATGATCCATTTTCCTTACTTCTAAATATAGAGTCCTAGTGGCGGAATTGTTGTTGTTGTTGTTAATGTTATCATTCAGGCAGTGAGATGGCAGAATAGTTAGCATGCCGAACTAAATACTTAGCAGCATTTCGTTCGGCATTAGGTTTTCATTTCACCGAGGTTCTTTTCGGAGTCCATTCGACTTATGACTCCCCCCCCCACTCCACGAAATTGTTGGCATTGCGCCAAAATTAGTATTATTATTAAAGAGTGAGAGAGAACAGCGTATGCCATCAAAATGACACTTAGGTACAAATATGCGAAGTCCAATATACCCATTATAACTACCCACATGACAAGGGTGCGCCGAGCCCATTCATCACAACTATATGTGCGCGGCATGGTCGGCTCTTTCCCTCAAATTTGCCGGTCTACCTGTATGGGTTGAAAAATTAGTATCATCTACGCACGTGCATCAGTGAAATCGATTTTCCTTACTTCTAAATATAAAGCCCTTGTACTAGAATTATTATTATCGCTGTTGTTATTCCTGTTGCTGTTGTTGTTATAACTATTATCATCATCATCATCATCATCATTATCATTATTATTATTATTATTATTATTATTATTATTATTATTATTCAAGCAGCGAGATGGCAGAATCATTTATTATTATTATTACCGCCACTGAGGTCAACTTTGCCATTCATCTTTTCGGAACCTATAAATTAAGTACCAGTGTAACACTGGAGTCGAAGTAATCAACTAGTCCCGCATCCCCACAAATTCCCGGCCTTGTGCCTCCAGTAGAAAGGATTATTATTATTATTATTATTATTATTATTATTATTATTATTATTATTAGTTGTTGTTGTTGTTGTTGTTACTGTTTTTAAATTACTGTTTTACGTATAACCATTTGACAGAATTCAAAATTGACCTCTTGTTTTATCTCTAAGGGGTCAACCAAATATCATACCGCTAAAGTATCGGCATAATCTGCAGTGGTAATGGAACATTTGTGTGACCAAGTAACAATTCTAGAAAAAACATTCCATTTATGTAGTAATATACATATTATTGTACATCTCAATACTGTTACATAACTGTTTCATGTCTAACTATGTCAGCTGAACTCCAATAATCTGTTTAAGCCTGTGGTGCGTTGCAAATAAGCATGCAAACTCGTCGACATTCTTACACGCGTCCAGTTTCTCCTTCTCATCAGCACTCACACTCACACTCACACGTCTTCAACCACTTCGTCTCTATCATTGCAGTCATTATCATCATCATCATCGTCACTGCCAGCACCGCCACCACTACCCACATCGTAATAATCATCCGCGTCGTCGTTACTATCATCATCATCTTCCTCAACATCATCATCATCTACCATGTGAAGAGAGCAGCATTTATTACTATTAAAACGTGTTTTCTTTTATTATCATTAATACTAATAATACTAAGACTGCTACTGCTAAACACAGCTTCTGCCAGTGCTATAAGAAGCAGTAGTTGTTGTCGTGTTTGTAGCAGCAGCAGCAGCAGTAGTAGCAGTAGTAGTAGTAGTAGTAGTAGTAGTAGTAGTAGTAGTAGTAGTAGTAGTAGTAGTAAAACTATTGCAATATGAATGTTATGAGTTCTTCTAGAAATAGTGTATATGAATTTATGGTTTTGACTCAATAGCAAGAATCCTTTGCGGCGTCACTGCAGACACAAAGCATGGTTCCTACCTATTATGATTCCAATTCTCATTTGCTTCTATTTTTACATTCGTTTACATAAAATATAAATGGGATTAAATAAATTCTATAATACTTATATTTTGCTATTTCTCTCTCGTTTTGTCGTATTTCTTCCTTTCTTTGTATCTTTCTGTCTATTACTCATGCATTGTTACATTTCGTTATTTTCTGATTTACTTATTATTATCGTTCTCGTTGTGATAGATGATGATGATGATGATGATGATATTGTAACAAAAGAAGTTCATGTTATAATCATTTAAGTAGTGGCCGTGACCATGAGATAATTGAATGATAAGAAGTTGAGCGTCGCATAGATTTGTAAACTGCTTAGATTTATTTAAGTTGAAGTGAGAACGGCCAATTATGAAACATTTAAACGTCTCAGCTGAAACGAGGACAATTCATGGCTCAAAATGGTTGAAGAACAGTCCGTAATGTTTCTATGATATTAAGCGCCAGCATCATCATAGCTATCATCGTTATCACCATGTTATTTGAGTGTCAACGTGTTCAAGACCATCATGTTTACAAACATCATGACAATCTTCATCATTATCATCGACATGATCATCATTATCATCATCACGATCGACGCTGTAGTCATCGCCGTCGCTGTAGTCATCCTCCTCGTCGACGTCGTAGTTTATGTTATCACTGTCATCGGAATCGTTGTCACCAGTATTGTCGTCATCATCGTCCACATTTTCATCATCATCATCGATGTTATAGTCATTAGGAAGTCCATCATCATCATCACCATCATAGCTATCATCAGAAAGAAAGAAAATTACTGTTTTATCATCGTTGTCATCATCGCTATTACAAACACCCACATGAACAACATCTGATCATCCGTGTTCTTCTCCACTTTGATTACCATCACACAGAAAACATAGGGTAAAGTACCCCTTTTGTCCTGAATCGCCATTGGATTGCACTCAGAAAGTTTCCCTCCGATGCACAAGTCTTGGCAAGGTTGTTTATGGCATACCAGCAGTCACTCATGCATACCAGCCCCCCTCCTCTTCTCTCCATGCTACCAATGCGAAAAGGAAAAGGCCGGTACTGCTTGGCACCGGTGACGTCTCAACTTATATCTACAGCTGAGAGAACTGGAGCAACTTGAAATATAGTGCCTTTCTCAAGAACACAACACAAACCCGGCTCGGGAATAGAAGTCACTACCACACGATTGTGAGCCCGCTGCTCTAACCACTGAGCTATGTTTTACATAACATCGACAACATAACCATTCTCATACCAATCATAAAAAATAACGCCATCATCATCATCATCAACACTATCTTAATAGCCATCATTATCATTGTCATCATTATGGTTATCACTATGGTCGACGCCATTATATTTCTATTAAATATAGAGTAGTTGGTTCCTTAGTTCAGTTAAAGAGCTGTATAGACTTTGTATGACACATTTCCAAATAAATGTACATAATATCTTCCAGAATTATTCCGTCTCCCAAACAATGTATTATGAAATTTGAATTTTACATGGAATCCAAACCGCAATTATTTCCATTATATTATTACATTAAATATTAACGTTAATTAACACTATTATTCTTCGAGTGTTTTCTTTTTATATGTTCAGTAATCGTATTTTATCAACACACATGGTCACATACATAAGCGCTCATATTGAGTAATATATATATATATATATATATATATATATATATATATATATATATATATATATATATATATATACACTATTAATATCATGTATATGTAGCTGTATGCATGCGTACATAGTTATATTTCCATGTGTTTAGTTTACTTGTGCATATGCGGATATATATAGCCATATCTATGTATATATACATCTATACACACACATATATTATATACATAGGCAGACATACATACAGACAGACAGACAAATAGATAGATGCATGGATAGATAGATAGATAGATAGATAGATAGATAGATAGATAGATGTGTGCGATGTGCTTCTAATTGTATATACTTCTACTTTATATTGTGTATGCTTTCCGCAATGAACATGAGACCTTCAGCGTGTATAAACAAATCATGGCGTTTGTCGCTCTCATATTATTTCTGCACTTCAGGGACTTGAGTATTTTTTACCATTCTTTTCCAAGAATCTCAGTATTTGGCTTTGCTTGTTTCATTCGACCAGTTCCGCATTGAATAACAACATATTGGTGCAACGTCATTCAAGGATTTCTTTAAGATTGTCTTGTGGGTATTCCAACTTTACCATGTAACATAATACTTTCGCTTTGAAGGAACTGTGCCTGATTTGATTTAGCTTTCTGTTAAAATCTCCTTCGTTTTTCATACACTCTATCCGCCACTGCAAACTGACTGCGTTACCCATGTAAAACAGTGCTACTTGCATGAAAACGATCTAATCATTGGCAACAGCGTATATAATTAGGCTTAAGTCTTGATATTGGACAGTTTAGTGTTATTCAGAATATTTTTATTTTTATCTTTTACTTGTTCTCTTCATTGTTCTGCAGATATGCTGGGGCACTGTCATCAGAGGTTTAGTCGAAACAATAGATCTAAGTACTTTCTGTTGATAAAAGTGTGGTACTCGTAAGTTCAATCCGTAACTTTTGTTGAAACACTTCAGAAATAAGAACGTAAACAAACCAGCAACAGTTGACAAGCATGTGTGTGGCATAAACGTACCAAAGTCACAGACATACTCACAAACACACTCGCCCAAACATGCGCACGCACAGCCTCACACACACGCACACACACATTCAGGTACATAGATAGATGATGGGTTTTGTCAGTTTCTCGTCACTAACTTCATTCTCAAAATTTGGCCAAGGTGCCACCCACAAGGACTGAACCGATAAACACGTCTTGCAAATCGAGATTCTTAAACATATAGCCATGTCTTGAAGCATATGTGAGTGCGCACACGCGCACACACACACACACACACACACATACATGTAGTGGAGGCGCAATGGCCCAGTGGCTAGGGCAGCGGACTTGCGGTCGTAAGATTGCGGTTTCGTTTCCCAGACTGGGCATTGTGAGTGTTAATTGGGCAGGAAACGGTGGCGAATCCTGAGGTACTCTTTCACCACAACTTTCTCTCACACTTTCTGTTGTACCTGTATTTTCAAAGGGCCAGCCTTGTGACACTGTGTCACGCTGAATCTCCCTGAGAACTACGTTGAGGGTACACGTGTCTGTGGAGTGCTCAGCCACTTGCACGTTAATTTCATGAGCAGGAACCCTTGTCGTCGCAACCGATACTACCACGATATATATATATATATATATATATATATATATATATATTTGCGCGTGTGTGTGTTATATAATAGCAGCTACAAGGACTAAAGTAAAAAGTACAATTTAAAAAGAGAATAATTCATGATATACTAATAATAATTTGGAAGTTCACTCGGCAGCTATTTCAACGTAAATGAATTGGCGAGTTATATACTTGTTAAGATCTACAGTTCTATATTTAAGAGATGAAGAATTATGTACATTATTTACACTTGACGAATATTTGACCTCATCTTGTTTGTTGTTAACACAACGTTTCGGCTGGTATACCCTCCAGTCTTCATCGGGTGTCTTGGCGAAATATTGAACCTGGGTTCTCATTCCCAAGGTATTTTTCGATGCTGTTGTTGCTGTTGTTGCTGTTGTTATTGTTATTCAGCTCACTGCCTGGAATCGAACTTGGTATCTTGGGGTTAGTAACCCGCGCTCTTAACCACTACGCCACTACCGGCATATGGCGTTGCGGTTAAGAGCGCGAGCTACTAACCCCAAGATTCCGAGTTCGATTCCAAGCAGTGACCTGAATAATAATAGTGATATTAATAATAACATCGAAAAATATCTTAGAAATGAGAACCCAGGTTCGAAATTTCTCCAAGACACCTAATGAAGGCTGGTGGATATATCAGCCGAAACGTTGTGGTAACAACAAACAAGATGAGGACAAATATCAGTCAAATGTAAACAATGAATATAATTTTAGCTAAGAAATACAACAGTATGCTCAAGTCAAGAATTAATGATATGTAGAACATTACATATTTAGTTTATATGGTTCGAAATATTTGATGAAGCGTAGTAGGGGAAATAGACGGGTGTGTATTAATGACGCGATTAAGTTAACATTAAATATGCTTTCTAAGGAACAAATATTCCAATATATCTAAATGATGTCTTTGTATTGTCTATAGAGATGACCTCATACCCTGATAGAATTGTTTTCTCTGTCAATGAAATGCTTCTTTACTTAAAGCAATGCAATCCAACTTAGAAACTATGCCTTTCGAGGTCGTCATGGAAATGTTGAGCTCCTTCTAATCTCATCATTGTCTGAATTGCAATTAGCGTATTTCCATTTATGTCTGATTTTAATATATCTTTTATTCTATTTTAACGAAAAATTTTGCATTTATTACCTTTATCGCCCGTAGCATTTTCTTCGAGTATTTCAATTTTTACTTGTACTTTTGAAATTATTATAATTATTAGTACATTTATTATCATGGCGTCTATTCTTTCCTTACTCATGCCAACTATTTCTCGTCTTTACATTAAAAATAGAACATGCTTCTTCAAAATTACTAATCTTCAATGTCTTATCAACTAGCCATGCCGTAAGACGACTATCGGAATCAAATGCGCAGATAATAATAATAATAATAATAATAATAATAATAATAATAATAATAATCCTTCTATTAATGGCACAAGGCCTGACATTTTAGGGGAGGGAACTAGTCGATATACATCGACCCAGTGTTTAACAGGTACTTAATCTATCGCCCCGGAAAGGAGGAAAAGCAAAGTCGGCATCGGCGGAATTTGAACTCAGAACATAGTGACAGACGAAATATAGCTAAACTTTTCATCCCGCGTGCTAACGATCCCGCCAGCTCATCGCTTTATTGATAATAATAGTAGTAATAATATTAATAATGATAATAATAATGATTTTTATTAGACACAAGGACGTATGATGAGGGTTTCATCATAAGAACAAAATTTGTGAGAGGTAGGATTACATAAGTCATGAGAAAAGAAGAGACGGTGATATGAGACAAAATAATAAACAGTATATAAAGCATGGGCTAACATGGACGATACAGCACTTCTGATACTGGAGAAACTCCAACTAGGGCAAATCGAAGCATTATACAGATCACTGATCCACAAAGACACGAACTCTCTATCCTCTGCTGCTTTATAATCTACAGGCTCATACTTAGATTAGGGCCATTCGCCCAGTCACCCAGTCACCCATATTTTCACAAATTCCCTAAGGGCAGTACTTCTCTCTAACCATTCACTTTCCTTTCCAAGTGGGAACTGAAAAAGTCGATGAATGAATGACTGAAAGGGGAAATATCTTACCTCATTTCTTTCTTCCTCGTTCACCTCGCCAAGCCTTACGTCATATTCACTAGACAAGAACAGCACCTACACTGTCTTGTTAAAAGTGAGTGGTGAGACAATTTTGCGCGCGCGCGCGTGCATGCGTATGTGCAAAACAAAACCAATAACACGGGAACCAAAAATAATGAAATAATCGCACTTTTGGAAAGAGAAGCAAGCCCCAGCTAAAAGCACGTAAAACATGCAATGTGTAAGCCATCGCTCTCGAGAACAGCCCGAAGTTAGCATTATTACGAATAGCAAATCAGAGCATAGAGTTGCTTTTCACGAAATACGAGATGAAAGAATTAAAGTACCGATTGAGTTTCTCCAACTGTGCGAATATGTACTTTACCTATTTGAAACATGTAATATTCACTTTACAAGAGCTGATTCATGAGAATATGAAGATGATATAAGACGTTTCTCATAGACTCCGATATCTGAGTAGCTCGAAGGCAATTTTCTGACTAAGTAGTTTGATTACCTAGATGTAGATGTCAAAGAAAGTGTTTCCCGTTGTCAGTAGTCCTGGTCAGTAGCAAGCAGCGGTTTCTTAATTGATGGAACAATAGATTACCATTACAGCATTTACTTATACTGTCTTATTTATGTATGTGTATGTATATGTGATTATTGTTGTTGTATATATTGTATATAGAATGCCGTTGTCCTCCTCCTATGTAAGACCATTCATGGCAAACTCTTCAAAGATACATTTCGTAACATGTCATTAATCGAATTCTGCCGGGGTTGTTGAGATAAATAGCAGTTAAACATGGTAGTCGACGTAATCGACTAACCCCCTCATCCAGAATTTCAGATCTTTTGCCTATTTTAGAAAGAATCGTTATTATTGTTATTTAGGCGAACAAAATGATTAGCAGCAGTATTTGTTTTTGAGCTCAAATTCCACCGAGGTCGAACCTTTGCCATTCATTTTTGTGAGGTCGCTAAAAAAAGTACCATTCGAGCAGTGGGGTCTATGCAATCGACAAGCTTTCTCTCCCCGAAAATGTGTGGCCAGTTGCTTATAATAGAAGGGGTTGTCCTTATAGGATGGTGAGCTGATATAATTGTTATCACGCCTAGATGCATTAAGTGCATCTTTGAGTTCTGTGTTCAAATTCGGTCGAGATCGATGTTGCCTTTCATCCTTCCGGGGTCGATCAAAGAAGTACCAGTTGAACACTGGGGTCGGCGTAATTAACTCACTTCTCCATTAAACCTTCAGTCTTTGTGCCAAAATTAGAAAGAATTATTTTTTCTTCCACTACTAACACTCCTACTACCACTTCTTCACCACCCCCTCGACCTACTGTTACTACGATTAATAATAATAATAATAATAATAGCTATTATTATTATTATTATTATTATTTGAAGTTAAAATTCAGAAGGCAGACCTATGTCTCTTTGATCATCTGAGTATGTAATATGCGTATCAGGAAAATACTATAATCGATTTACTCAAGGCTACCGATTTTCCTTCATATTACCGTTTGGTATTATTGAAAAGGAATTAATGAATTTACATCGTGCCATGATCTACATTGTCTTTTTTACTTTTTTTTTTTTTTCAATTTCGAATCAATGATATAAATAACTGTATTTGTTGTTCGTAATGGTATAAATTATAGTGTTTGTTCTTCGAAGTGGTATAAATATTAGTATGTGTATTTGCTATAACAAAGAAAATGTGTGGCCTTGCATCTTGTGCAGCGAAATAATTCATTTGCTGAATATTAATACAACAGAATAGCGTTTGATGGAAGAATCGTCAAGACGCTAGTGAAACTACATTGACCTAATTTACTAACATAGTTTAACAGTCTTCGATACAAATCTTGCCGTGTATACATGGGCTTTCATCTTTCCAGGATCGATAAAATAAGTATCTTTCAATTAATGTACTGAATTTAATTGATTGTCCACTCTAGAGCTAAAAAGGAATTTTTGCTTTATACCAAATTTAGAAGTTAATATCAATATATTTCATTGACGATAGATGGACGACGTGTTAGAAGTTACCAACACAATTTCCTGGCCTAAATTTATACCTACGTCTCGATACGTTCTGAATCATAAAACCTCGTCATGTCGGCTTCTCTGTTCATCATTTCATGGTTGAAAAACTAATTACAAGTTAGCAAGAATTGTGCTTGATTTCATCAAAAGTCCAACTATCATAAAAAAAAAGAAACACTAAAATAAGAAATATAAAAAAGAAAAAAAACTATGTCGTCTTTTTCTAGATTGAGGATTCAATATATAGTTGAATGGTCCAGGACTGCACTGATTTGATTTCATACTGTCGCTGACGAAAATTCAAACAACTTAAAATTTCATTTTCATTTGTGTGTTAAGCAAATAATCACCAATCGATAACTGGGGTCCATTTAAAAGCTTAGTAGTAGTAGTAGTAGTAGTAGTAGTAGTAGTAGAGGGACATGTTTTGTAACAATGAGACTCTGAATACACCATTTCTTCCCAACTCCTGGAGGAGGGTACCTTTGCACCAGTCAAGTGACATTCCTCCGACCATTGAGTATGTTCGGGTAGTTGTTAATCGTGTGGGTTTTATGACGTCAGAACGCCGCAAATCCTACTTCAACCCTTTTTAGTTGCCTTTTACAACACGCAGAGCTAATGTTGCTTCCATTCATTGACAGGCTGGTCCCAATGCAAATGGGTGACTCTCGAATTTTCCCAAATATAAAATAATAATCTATACGCGTTGCTGCTGATATGCCTTTTGCTACCATAGTGTAGTTCCATATATATTGTAATCGATCGAACAGACATATCATTTGAGAAATCCTGACCGTGACTGTTTCTGCCTTTTAGGAAGTATTGAAGACTACATTGCCTAATATGTAATTTTCCTCTTGAGATGACAATATGGATTGATCTAGAGAAAATTTGGCTATCATTTCTAGTTAATTGAGCCAAGTGGTACAAGATTAAATAATCATTTTCATTTTCATGTTCATATATATATATATATATATATGCATACAGGCATATCTATGCACACACATAAATATATATATATATACATATATATATACCTATATATATATATATATATATATATATATATATATATATATATATATATATATATATATATACCTATATGTATACGTATATGTATATATATACATACATACATATATATATATATATATATATATATATATATATATATACATACATACATATATATATATATATATATATATATATATATATATATATATATATACCTATATGTATACATATATGTATATATAGATATATATATATATGTATATATACATGTATTATATATACATATATATATATATATGTATGTATATATATACGTATATATATTATATATACACACACAGTCACACACACACTCACTCTCACACCCACACATACACACACACACACATATATAAGCAACTGAGATGTACTTTGTGTTTCATCGTTCCTTGCCGAACCAGGTAGCAGTAATGACGCTGATAAATATATAAGCAGGGATGGAATACAATGAACTAAGCACGCTGGGCGAAATAATTAATGGTATTGTGTCTGTCTTTCCGTTTTGACTTCAAATTTCACCGAGGTGAACTTTGCATTTCATACTTCGTGGTGGATAAAATAAGTACCAGCTGATTACTGGTATCGATGTTCTCCACTACACCCTTTTCTGCGAAATTCCTGGGTTTGTGACAAAAAAATTAATACAAAATTAGATGTGAGTGTTGAAATAAAGTTGAAAGGGACAAATACCCGAGTCGTTATAGGATTGCATATATCATACGGTATTTGATCCGTGTCTCTGCTCAATGATTTCAATTCTCACTGAGGTCATCTTAGTGTATAAAGCTTTCGGAAACCATTTATCGTGTATGCGAACAGAGTAGTAGTAATACTAGGATCGACATTTGGTATACTTTATTTTCTCACTTTTTTGACGAACAATTGGGAGTAATCTCAAAATCTCGTCAAACGAAGGGGCTCAAACGAAAGACGAAATATTAAAATTGCAACGCAATCTTCTCTGTCAACTGTCTTCTCTAAAATATCTCACTAGTATGATATGCCATCGACAATTAATCATCCATCTTTAAGAATTGGCGTTCCCCCAACGCCAAAAATCATTAAACTTCCTTCTTTCTTCTTTTCTGTGTGTGTCTTTTTTTTTTTGCTTGTGTTCCTCTCCTACCTATTTCTATATTGAATGTGTTGCCATGGTGAGTTTGTAATTTTTCGGTCGAATGGAAACGGCATTCAGCCTTTGATTCTTGTTTTCTTTACCTCAAGCACTGAATACTCTTAGGATTGCCAATAATATCGGCGTAATTTACATTCAGTATATCTGCATGGTAAAGAACATCGTCTCTTACTTTAAAACTCCAAACGATCCAGAAAAAAATTTAGGATGAGAATCACCATCATCATCACATAATCATCATCATCATCATCATCATCATCATTGCCATCATCATCATAACGTCGTAACTATTATTACTAGAGCATTCAAAAGTAATTGAAATCTTTTCATTTTTATCCTGCAGGTAACTCTGAATATGACACAGGGTTCCCCAAACAATACGTTTATCAAACGTACGATTGTGTTTGTATTCTTAGCTTATCACTGACAAAGTGCTTCAGTACTTTCGCAGTTATATTGTGTACGCCTTGCATTCGAAATTACTGATATGCAAATGATTAATACCATAAGATTTCATATAAATACCACAAAACAGATTCCTCTTACCTTTCCCTCTCTCACTTTCCTGTCATTTCTTTGCTCCCCCTTTCTCCTCCTCATTCTCCCCTCTCTCGTTCTATTTCTTCCAAGTACGTGGGAGGACAATATTGAGAAAATTAAATTAAACAGTCGGAATTATTAATTCATTTTCACTGTTGATTGAGCAAATCAACGATCAAAGATATTTTAGTCATGACCAGTTGATATATATATATATATATATATATATATATATATATATATCCATATATGTTTGTGTGTGTGCGTGTGCGTCTGTGTACATATATATGTAATCATATTATCAAATATGGCACTATGTTTTACTAAGACTCGACACTTGGTGGTTGAGGGAAGAATTTGAAGACATTTTTGTCTCCAGATGTATATTCATTAATTTTCGTATTCAATTACTTATGGGTTTCGATGTTGGGTGCAAAAAGGGAATTTAGCTTATCACAGTGTTCGTTTCTGTGATTAGAGAAATGTTTATTCATGAAATTATAAAGTGTGTTGTTAGATACTTCACACATCCATGTGGAAAACAACTACGATAGTCTGAAACACTATAACAACATTATATAGCAATATTCACTTTTGAATTACACATAAAACTGGGAAGAGAAAGAGACGGTAATATGAAAGACACAATGTGTGAGTAAGGAATACATTTCCTGTTACTGTACTATATTTGTCTATGGTCTCAACTTTGACGTTGACAGTATTTATAATCATAAACTTGGTTAGAATAATTTCGGTTTAACTGCGCTCTGACAGTTCAAGTAACACCATACAACAAGATTATGCATATAGAATTATTTACCTTTAAGTAAACTACGGCTGTGATACACTAGAGTCCATTGTGATGCCTCTCCATATTCCCTGTAAAACAACTAGAATAATAATGAGAACGGTTTCAAATTTTGGCACAGTGCCAGGTATCTGTGTGGAGTATATAAGTCGATTATATAGACATCAGTGTTCAACTGGTAGTTATCTCATCGACCCTGAGAGGAAGGAACGTGAAGTTGACCATGATGTAATTTGAACTCAGAGCATCTAGACGGACGAAATGCCGCTAAGCATTTTGCCCAGCGTGCTAACGGTTCTTAGTCAAACAACAACATAATAATATTAATCCTTTCTAATCTAGGCGCAAGGACTGAGATTTTTGGGGAGGGGTAAGTTAATTACTTCGCCCACAGTGCTTAATTGGTTCTTATTTCATCGCCCCTCCCCCCCAAAAAATGAAAGGCATACTCGACCTCGGCGGAATTTGAGCACAGAAAGTAAAAAACGAGTGAAATGTCGTTAAGCCTTTTCCTGGCACGCTAATGATTCTGCCAGTTCACTGCCTTTACAATAATCTAGTGATAGTATATATAAATATATATGTATGTATGTAAGTGTGTGCATAAATATATATAGAGGTACATACACATACTTGCATATAGTCTTTATTTCAAATCATGTTCGATCTAATCGTAATAATGGTTAAATGAAATGAAGAAACAGTCAAATACCAAGGGACACTTTTATCTAAGAAGACGTCTGAGATCTATCTCTGTTTGAAATCATTAGTATACATATTATCAGTCAGTGTGTGTGAGAATCGAATATTATGTGGTACTATTGGGTTTATATCTAAAGTGGGATGTAGACACGTGTAGAATTAATACTGTCTGAGATTTAGGTAAGAAATTCCAATATAATACAGAAGGAAAATAAAATCAATATAAAACTATAATGCACAACTTGATGCATTCTTCACTCTGGCAGTATGAAGTGTAATTATGTTATATACACATAACTTCAAAACTTCCTCTTCCAAAGACACATAAAGACACAAATATACATATTTATATGTTCTGTGTGTATGTCTGATGATATATATATATATATATATATATATATATATATATATATATATATATATATACATATATATATATATAAACCATGACAATAACATACTTAGAAGTAACATACTAATCGGTCAGCATATTTCTATCTATCTACCTATCGGCCTGTAGAAATGTTAAAACGTTTATATTTATTTATCACATTTATATATATATATATATATATATATATATAAAGAGAGAGAGAGAGAGAGAGAGAGAGAGAGAAAGAGAGAGGGAGAGAGAGAGAGAGAGAGAGAGAGAGAGAGAGATAGGTTCTCTTTATGTCTCAGTGTCTCACTCTTTCTCACATACACACTTACATGCAGAGACTTAGGAATTTGGAATATCCAGTTCACATATAATATACGTATGTATGCATAATCGAAATAAGCAGCAGGATACCAAGAAATGATGCAGTACGACTGTTTCAAGCGGTTCCATTTAATTGATCAATGCAATCATTACATCAATTTAAATGCAGTGCTATCATCAGCTGCAGAAATAAATTAGAAATGAACCATAATCTTTTACAAGTTATGATCACAGTGGGTTCCGATCCATTTTTCGAATTGTAGTTTATTCCTAGCTACAATAGCGACAACATGAATTTCTTCCATCTTGCTCTGTTAAAGTATTTTAGAAAAATTATATTAATATGTCGAACTGATACTTCTAAAAACTATATCAATGTGTCTACATGTGTACATACATGTGAGGCGCAATGGCCCAGTGGTTAGGATAACGGATTCACGGTCGTAGGATCGCGGTTTCGATTCCCAGATCGGGTGATGTGAGTGTTTATTTAGCGGAAACAGCTGAAATTCCACGAGGCTCCCGCAGGGGGTGGTGGCGATCCCTGCTATACTCTTTTACCACAATTTTAGTCTTTCTTCCTGTTTCTGTTGACAAGGCCAGCCTTGTCACACATTGTGTCACGCTGAATCTCCCTGAGAACTACGCTAAGGTACACGTGTCTGTGGAGTGCTCAGCCACTTGCACGATAATTTCACGAGCAGGCTGTTCCGTCGATCGGATCAACTAGAACACTCGTCATCGTAAAAGACGGAGTGCTGTGAGATAGATATATATAAATATAATGTCATATATACATGTGTGTGTGTGGATTTAGTTAGATATATACACACATGCTTAGAAATACACACGTAGACACACACACATGTATGTATGTGTGTTCGTGTGTGTGTATGCGATGTATTTGTTAGTCCATATTGCTGAATCAAGGTTTGTGCGAGAAAGACCAAGAAATTCAATTCGGAGAAGGTTCTCTCTCTCTCTATCTCTCTCTCTTACACGCCTCTCTGCGCATATACCCAGATCTACTGCTCCCCAGCATTATCGAGACGACATCGATAGGGCAGTTCTGTTCTTTAACGCAGCTCTATATATTAACGCGCTATGGAACTATCATTCCGTACTTCAGTACTACGAAAACAATGTGTACATTAATGTACGAGTATATCAACAGCGTATCACCTGCATAAACACGCCTTGTAAATGGAGTGCACATGCATGGAAACTTAGATGTTACTATTGCCAGAAACACATACATACACACGTGTGCGCGTATAACATTTTTCTTTGCCTCAATGTATTGACTCTCTGTTTTAAGTACACTGATGTCAGGATGCTAGTCCAATTTTGCTATAGATCTCTCCTACTTAGATTTCTGCATGCCAACAAGCGTATAATTACAAAAAAATTATGGATAAAATTATAGAGTGGTTGAAAGATAAATATTTGAATAAGATTTGTTTTTAAATTGGCGATTTAGTAAATAAAAGACAGCGTTTGAGATATTCGGTACAGCATGAAAGCTAACTAATTCTCTCAGAATATCTCTTTGGAAATATGTATTCAAAATTTAAGAAAGAAATATCCTGCTGAGATATATAAATCTGAGGAGTAGCAACATAAGAAGAGATATTTACAAAAGATATATTACTAGTAAACACCTCATTGTGCAGAAATACATACATACACATTTTTAAATACTTCTATATCTCCTGTACCTATAGCTCTGTGGATTCACCGAACGAAATCAAGACAGGTTAGTTATATACATACATATATTTATACACGCTTTCGTATACATGATTAGATGAATAAATGTAAGTAGCACTATACGCAATTAGTTGAGTGAATTTAATGGCAGTTTGACATTGTTCTATATGAGGAAGTTGTGTGATATACGTCCTTCTCATGAAATGTTTGCATTCAAAGACGATTGCTTGAAAGGAGGTACAAGAATGTTTCTAGGCGTGAGGCTTACAGTGTTCAGCTCATTTCACACGATACTGATGTTATGTAAGCGGCATCAGCGCTATTCTTTGTTTTATAGCTCCATATATGTATTATACTTACATGCCTCTCTGTTGAAAACTCATTATCCGGCGTATATTGATGGAGTTCAACATAGTTTGGAGCACCTGTACGTATATGATCTAGTGTAGTGTATTACAGGATATTCCTAATTTTCAAATATTTATACACACACACACGCACGCACAAATAGATAGCTATAGATATACACATATACACACTCATACTCACAGAATGGAATACGTATAGAATCAGTCAAGTATCATTATGTATATAATATTTTCGTGAAAAATGCATCAGCCAACCATTTAAAAAATATTTTTGTTGCAATCCAACTCTGAGATATCTCCAGGAAACCATATTGATAATCACAGAGGTCACGGCTGATCGACTCACAAAGCTTGGAAGAAAATCAGATAGACACATTTGCATATATAATACATTCTTGTCGGTTGATTCGAATATATATTTGTGCGTGTGTGTGGATATGTGTGTACGGTAGCGATATGGTAGCCGAAATAAAAATGGTACATATGTTCAAACGCCAATTATTGGGAGTAATACGAATAAAGGATAAAACAATATATGTAGATATACATACAGCGAAAGATAGAGAGAGAGGTGGGGTACAAAGAAAACAAACTTGCAGCGAAGAATGGAGAAATTCAGTTAAAATATAACTAGGAAATATAATAAAAGTGAGGAACAAATATAATCGAAAAATATAAATAAAAGACAATCAATCTTTCCTTGGATATACAATTGCACGCTTGGGTGCATTGGGTTTCGAACCAAACCTTTGAATATACAACTATAAAGGGTAATCAAATAGATCATAGACTTTTCGAGGAAAAAATGTATCATCGTTAAACGTGAGATAATTTTAAGGACAATGTGCAACATGGTTTTAGATTTACGTTGTGATGCAACTTAGAGAAGGAAATAATAGAAGTAAAAAAAAAAAAACCTATGTTTTTCATATTTGCTTTTTCATGAATTTTTCCTTTTCGTAGCGTAAATATAAATTCGTCTAAATTTCGATCATTCATATCTCTAATAGCACATAAGCATACTCTTTCTCTCTTTATCTCTCCCTCTCTCTCTCTCTCTCTCTCTCTCTCTCTCTCTCTCTCTCTCTCTCTCTCTCTCTCTCTCTACAAATGTATATATATATATACATACATATACACAATTTACATATATACATATATATATATACACATACATACATATACATGCGTACGTATATGTATGTATATATATATATAATGTACACATATATGTACATTATATGCACGTATATATATATATGTAATTTATATATATACAAACTTCATTTTGTAACATTTTTGAACTTGCATGTATATATATATATATATATATATATATATATATATATATATATATATATATATATATATATATATATACTTTTCATTTTATGATCAGCTATAATAAAAAGAATGTTACATTAATCTGACGGGTTTCCCAATGCGTTTGTACAATGCAAGTATATTATACTTAAAGAACTTTATCCTGCTGAAACTTCCATGTACCTCTCAACAATATTCTTGTTTAAGAATAAAATACACACACACATACACACACACATATATGTATGTATGTATATATATATATATATATATATATATATATATATATATATATATATATATATATGTATGCATGTATGTATGCGCCTATGTATATACATTTGTACATGTATATAAAAAATATATGTGTATACATACGCATAGAATCACATCATGTTGTATGAAAATTTAAGTGACCATACAACGTATCAACTTTCACTGTCGTCGAGTTAAACAGCTAACTAAAATCAGTTGGCATATAGTTACACCACAAAGCGTCGCTGAATTTGAAGGCGTAATATTTACGACATGAGTGAGCTACTCTCTACTTTCTTTCACTTACTATACAAACTGTGTTACATATTGTTAATGATATATTTCCTTTACATGCAAGAACGAAGGTTTGTTGCTTCTCTAGATCTACAGCTTTATGATGTACGAACGTATACCTGTACACTCACACACCTAATGAAATAATCATACTTAAACGTATGCATGAGCGCACACACACATAACATAAGTGCATATGTCTATGTGTACATGCGGGCTCTTGCTGTATGCATATTTATTTAAACTACAAACATGGAAGTCGGCCAATCCGCACCTATACATGTGTTAGCTCTTCATGTGTAAATAGCATTTAAATCTTTCTTGATAGCGCTACCTACCAAATTTAAAAAAAAAATAGGCGAGTTCAGTAATGTAGTCTTATTTATGTTATATATAGACATGTATTGTAGCTTGAGTACCGAGATGGTCATGCACAAAATAACAATAGCAATGGCAAATTTTAAACACCCATATAATCAGAATAGACGGTTTTTCCTTTCATTGCTAATAAATATGCGAATGCCCTTACAGACCGGTCTGTCTGTCCAAGTGCATGTACAAAGTTATAACATGAGCTTTATTGCTTTTATGCAGACAAATCTGGAAGATAATCTCCTGACAAAATTTTATCTATTCATAAAAGAAATATCACAAATATATCTGAACGGGTAATAGAATTTATATGCACAGAAAAAGAAGACATAATCTGTTTTTCTGTCTATCAAATCCTGCATGTAGAGCAACAGAGCGTAACAGACAGCCGAACTCACACACACACACACACACACACACACACACACACACACACACACACACACACACACACACACACACTTAGGTATGTATGTATTGGACGAGATACTTGCAATGTGTACACATGACATGGAAGTACGTACAAAATTAAGATATATGCGTTTGCATACCGGATTACTATATTCATTGTCGCTATTGTCAAAACGTTGCTATTATTTTTATCACTTCTTCCTATGGATTTTGCTGCTGTATGTTTATTACGCACCAGTGCAAGAACTAATCCACACACACGGGTGTGTTTGTGTGTATGTAAGAGAGATTGGGAGAATTGGGAAAGAGAAAGAGAGAAGTGTGCTTTGTCGCGGTCATTCTCTCAAATATAAAATGCTCTATGCTGCTTTTTTTCATCTTCATATTATTGCTATTGAAATAGTATTACTGGTAGTTCTGGTAGTAATTTTGGTGTTGCCATTTACGTCGGAACTGGTGTTGTTTTTTCAGTATCTTTTAATCATGTAATACATTATTTTTGTTCATAATGTACTCGAATATTACTTCTTAAACGCATACTGCTCCAATGACCTCTCTGGGTGGAAGCTGATGTGACTAGACTGAAAAAGTTTTTCCAATGTTGTTTACCGGTCTTTCTTTTTTACATATAGACTTTTAGACGAGTATAAGATTGCACTGGTTTTGTTCTTCTCACTGAATTGTCTCTCGGTCATTCCGCCTGTTCTGTTTATGATATGCCTTTAATAGGATTCGCTTCATGCTGTTTTTAGAATACCTTTACATGTTCATCCTGTGATACGTCCGTGCGTGTGTATTTCGACTGAACATTGTGAAAAATACATCCAGTAGCTGGATTACGGAGAACAACCCTTTAAATTATAAAAAAAAAGTAAAAAATTCTTATGGTGGCCCTGAGATGAAGAGCTGTTTAATTATTTTCTTAGACATCATACATTCAAAGAACAATTCATTAATCTTTTCTGTTGTAAGCATCCAAAGACTCTGTTGTTCACAAAATGTTACACACAATAAATAAAACCACTCATTTACCCCAGCAAATGTGTGGGATTGTGCCAAATATTTTGAAACCTTTATTATAAACATATGTAAGTTACACTGACACGCAAACCACACATTCATACAAACTCACACATTCACAAAAAACCACGCACACACACATGTAGGTTTTAATGCATACACACAGAATTGCATATTACACGTTGTATACACTACATTAAACATGTGAGATTTGACTTTGTACAAATATAAAACTAAATACCATTACCAACTTATTACAATTCAACTATCTTGTCTTAAAGCAGTCTAGACAACAAGCATCAATTATCCAGTTAAATATCCCTTTCCCTTCTTAAGTCACTTATTTCATTTCCTCTCTCGTCTCTTTTAGATTTTTCGACTCCCATCCCGTTTTATTTGCATATATGTATGTCTCTCTCTCTCTCTCCCTCACCCCATCTCTCTTTCTCTCTCTCTTTGTGTGTGTGTAGTTTCTGTCTGTTTTGTTACCTTTTTACACTATTGGTCTTTACATCTTAAATAATTCAATTAAATAGATTCTGCCATTCGTTTCTTAGTTATAGCAGAAGAAAAAAAAATTGCGTTGTATTACCAGCATCCCATCAAAACGATGATGACAACAGGCGCCCATATCTTCTTTCCACACGCAGAGATCCACCACGCCCAGATAATAACTTAGACACAAAATTAAACATCTAAGCAAAGCAAAGAGATGCTAAAGCAACGAGGCTGCTAAATAAAACATTCTAATTTTCAATACAAAGAAAATACTGGAACATCAACCGACCTCGCAGTAATAATGTTATTTGAGGGGGAAAAATCATATGCTAAATAATATTATATTATACAAATGAAGAAAAAAAAAGTACATTAGATAAAGTTGTTGTTGGCACTCCGTCGCTTACGACGTCGAGGATTCCAGTTGATCCGATCAACGGAACAGCCTGCTCGTGAAATTAACGTGCAAGTGGCTGAGCACTCCACAGACACGTGTACCTTTAACGTAGTTCTCGGGGATATTCAGTTTGACACAGTGTGACAAGGCTGACCCTTTGAATTACAGGCACAACAGAAACAGGAAGTAAGAGTGAGAGAAAGTTGTGGTGGAAGAGTACAGCAGGGGTCGCCACCACCCCCTGCCGGAGCCTCATGCTTTAGGTGTTTCCGCTCAATAAACACTCACAACACCCGGTCTGGGAATCGAAACTGCGATCCTATGCCCTAACCACTGGGCCATTGAGCCTCCACTCATTAGATAAAGTAACTGCTGGCATAATATAAGGGACTGGATGACGCTATAGATATATTGAATCACATATGGAAAAACTCACATGGACATTGTCAAACGCATACTGCCACAAACATACATAACCCATACACACCTATATTGCAAGCATAATTTTCAAGCAAAAATAGTCAATTGCTTGTGTGAAAAGTAATGTAAAAAATGTACAAAGACTCCAATGAAATATATTTCTTCTCTGTAAAACAAATACCAGTGAGATATTATGAACCACAACGTGAAAGTTTCCGAAAGGTAAAATAAATAAATAAATAATTGTGTTAGTAAACGAATAACCAACAAGAATTGGTTCATATCTAATAATCGTGGAGAGACACATTTACTGATTTTGTGATAGACACGGTTTTGTGTATCATTTATAGCATCAATATATTTCAAAGTTTACATGAATAAATCCAAAATGTACCTCCAAATAATATACGAAATTTGATTTTATAGTGTATTTGATAATTACGTGTGATTAATTATGTTTTTATAATATATGATGATGTATCCGAACACGAATGTTATAGAAGGGCAAGTATTTCATTATGCATCAGTGCTTACATCGTTAAGGCCATGTACTGAGACGTTACTCATTATCTACACTGAATGTAATGAAGTTTGTTTTAATATTTTGTTTCGCTTAATTTTATAGAAGCAAATTTGATCTTTGCTACCAACTATACTCTAGGACTTGACTGATATCTTGCAAAATATATATAGGAAAATAGTGAGTAGCATAAATATATTTTGGATAGTTCAATGAGATGGAAAAGATCCAAATAAAAAATAAAGCACGTTTCTAATATAAGAACAATGATCGAAATTGAGGAGTGAGTGTTAATATATTATATCTTACTGATTATTTGCCTGGCTCTTTATCAACATCATAAAAGATAAAAAGCAAAATTGATCTCGCCCAGTTTTCTATTCAAAACACAACACCGCGTTACATGTTGTTTGATGCTCTAAGGATTGTGCTAATCCACCGCCCAAAAAAGAATTGTTTCTGATATAGAAATCAGGATACCAGGTTTAATGTCTCAGCAATTATATGCAACCTCGTCATTCACATGTACTTTATTTCATCGACACAAATGTATGAAGACGAAAGGGGATTTCGCAAAGATTCGAAACCAGAAGTTAAAAATTCTGATCACTTAAAGCATTTTATCCGACCCTTTAGAGATTCAGCAAATCGACAGTTGATTTGGAGTTAAATATGACATCTCATTCTATAAATTAATATACTTATCAAATACTGATTACTATATAATCGACTAAAAAAATAGCTTGCATTGTACCTAAGTCTGAAGCAATTATATTAAGGCCATCAACAGTAATAAAGACAAAAACAATAAATTGAAATACCTATTCTATTTCATAATACTGTCGCAGTGATATTGCTGTGGCTAAGTACATAACATCAAACTCTCAGGGCACAAACTGCAAAGTCGTACCGAGTCAATACTGGGAAGTGAATTTTGAGCACAGAAATGGTATTGGTGTCTGCCAGATGAATGTTATTTCGTCTCTGGTTATAGGATTAATCCATCATTCGATTAAACAGGAATCGCCTTTAGAGGATTTCATACTGTTGAAAGCATTCGAACTGTATGTCTCATGTCAGGAAAAGAAATTATGTAACCCTTTCTCCTTCCAAGACACGAGAGTCTTCTTAAAAATATTATTGGTCTTGTCCTTCCTTATCTGATCAATCTGTAGATAAAAGCTTTTCGTTAAGAGAGGAAAATAAATTAAAAATACAAAAAATATTAGAAGTTTTATTTCAAGTATTTTTTTTTATTAAATCATCCTAAATTTCTTTTTTGTATTTACTCATTTTAAACACTTACCACACACAGTTTATATATAATCGATGATAATTTCAAGACTAAAATCCAACGATTCTTAAAATGCATTATATTTGATCATATGGCTACTCTCTGCATTAAAACAACTTTCCTTGAAGCGTAGGAAATACATGTACACTTATGTCATACAAACACGTGATCGAAACAAATAACAAATTCAAGATAAAGTAGATAAAATCCATAGAAGAAGACAAAAATCATTTGGTAATTTAAGAAGAATAGGGCTGCTAGGCAAACAGCGGATGCCATGGCTTTATTTTTGAGTTAACCGATTATATTGATTAGTTTTGCTGGGTGAAATAAACTTTTAGTTAGAAGCTATTGATCCATTGACTTGATACGAGTAAATTACTACACGGTTTATTATATTATCTCATCTGACATAAAAGGGTAAGTCAACCCATTTGGGATTTGATGAAAAAATCGTTAGGTAGCAAATTAGATACAGTAAAGCAAAATACTGCTGTCTATATTATTTTCCAATCCAAAAAGTGTAATCGATTATATATATATATTATCCAATGAGACAACCCAGTCCTCAAAGCTACAATAGAGAACTAGTAACGTATAAATGATGGAAAGTCGATTTTAAAGATTTGAATACCAATGGCGCGAGTGAGGGAGAGACAGAGGTGGAAGACAGAGAAAGAAGTGAAGGAAGAGAGAGAAGGGGAGAGAGAGAGGCGGAGAGATGCAGAAAAGTGCTTTGTTCACTGATTTACCATTCAGAGCTATTTAAATCTGATCTCTGTTTCAACACAACATTTTTCCACGAAACAAGTGAATTAATTAATTGTAGCTTCTCTGTTTACGTTCGAAATATTATTCTACTGTGGTAAAATACATTTTGTTCCGTGGAAACATATTATGAGCAGTTCCTTTCTCTTACTTCATAGAACTGTACCTGTTATTGTGTAGTTCCCTGATTAAATATACTTATGATCAGCATTTCTGCTACAGTAATCACTTTTTAAACCTAGTATTCCAATGTTAGAAAATTGTATAATGTATACATCTTTATCTTTTTTAAGACAGTATGGTTCTATTAGATTAAATTCCGCTGCTTCTTTTTTTTAATTTTAAGTGGGTGTCTGACAATGTAAGAGTCTTCCCTACAAATTCAGAATTGAATTATCGCGATGGCTTCTATCACATTCAATATTGATTTCATATGCAAAATTATGATTTCGAAAATAAGTATATTTCTTTGATCTCTATTAACTCGTTTAATTTAATAAATAAGCCTAGCTAATTTAGTAGCGCATTTTAAATTTTAGTTGAGATTGACATTAGTATACAAAGAGAATAAATTCATTTCCAACTTAGAAACAATAGACGACATATTTCATATCACCATCCTTGCCTTCAATGATTTCGGCCTTATAGTTCGTTTTATATTTGACTTCAACCGTCTTCCGTTTTTGATAATAACATAATTTTTTCTAACCAGCAGAAAATCCCACGAATAGTGTAGGTAATGTGAACGTATTTTTACTTGTAAAGAACAATAATCAACGATTCGAACAAACGATACTTTTTCAAGATAGAGAAGAGAAGGAATTTCAAATATCTTGTGCCATATTAGAAAGTATTTGAAATACCCTGTTTGAAATACCCTATTTGAAATGTGTTTTAAATAAAGCTGGTTGGAAGTTTATAAATATTTCTTGCAGTGAGGAAGAAAATGTTAACCTTTCGGGTACAGCCCTTTCCCAGATGAAAAAAAAAAAATTACTGTTGTTATATTGCCTTTATTTGTTGTTATGCAATAGTAGGTACCTCACAAAAAAATAGTTAACACTTTAGGAAAGTTTTCTATCCGGAACTTTAGACATAGCATGTTATTTAATGCACAATACATATTCCGATGCATGATCCCTTTCAATTGATATATAGTGACTCAGAATACTACTAGTTTACTCGGATTGACTTAAAAATTTGAAGGTGTCAACTTAGATTTACCAACACGAGAGAAATATATTTCTGTGGATTTACGTATGAGTCATGAAAAATATTCTCGCAAGATTCGTAAAACACAAACAGCTAAATTTTTTTCATGCGAATGCAGTTTTTCTCCTAATGTAAGAAAGCAGTTTCAAAGATGCTATATATGTTTCGTAAACGATGTTCTGGGTGTCATTCGTAATTTCCGCAACCTAGTCAAAACATAATAGTTTTCATGTTATGTATTATGTTAAATAACTAACGTTTTTTTAAAAATATTATGTATTTACAATAAACCCTGATGTGTTATTGAGTTCCCATAAATAACACGACACTATTTCTACGGACTCGCGGCTACGTGGTGTATTAAATGGGAGCCCATTCTTTTTCATATATTTTAAAAGGACGAAGCATCCGAAATAATACTTAGTTGATAATATATTTTCTTAACTAACCTAAGATAAAAGAAATAAAATCATGAGTTATTTTGAGTTGATCAAAGATCCGTAGCCTTAAATGTGCCTTAATAAATATGCACTTTCGAAATCTTGAACGTTCAACTCAATATGGACAACGATTTTCATTGCTCAAACTTTTAACCTGAAATGCTTTTATGCTTACACCGAGACTATATTTGTCCTAAGATGGTAGTCTGAGATTTGGGGGGTAAATTGGGCAGTTCTAACAGGTAAATCAATCGACGGGAGGATAACACAAGAAATATGAAGTTAAACATCGTTATAAAAATCGTTGTGTATTTTCAACCAATTGCTGCAAATTTGTTTTCAATTCTGATAATTTTAGAAATACGCTGGCAACATTAGTAACGATATTAAGGCGGCGGCCCGGTAGAATCGTTTGCACACCGGGTGAAATGCTTAGCGGCGTTTCGCCCGTCCTTACGTTCTGAGTTCAAAATCCGCCGAGGACCATTTTGCTTTTCATTCTTTGGAGGTCAATAAAATAAGTACCAGAAAACAGGGGTTGATGTCATCGACTTAACCGTTCCCGAAATTGCGGGTGACGTGCCAAAATTTGAAATCAATATTAATAGCAATATTGTTGAGCTGGCAGAATCTTTAGCACGCCTGACAAAAAGCATAATAGCATTTCGTCCGTCTTCAAAAATTTGAGTTCAATTTCCATCGAGCTTGGTTTTACCTTTAATACGTTCGGGGTAGATGAAGTATCGACTACTCAAGTGTTCACGTCGATCTAATCGAATATCCACCCCACGAAATAATTTAGAGCGTTGTGTCTATTGTAGAAAAAGAATTTTATTGCTAGCAAATCCAGCAAGAGTGGTATTGATCTCTTTCCGTCTCGTCTGCATTTCATGTATGTTTGTCTGTATGTGTGATTGTTCGTGAGTATGTATAAGTAGATATTTCTGTTTTGTATTAAAAGTCTCATGAAACATCGCAGAGCCATTTAAAAATGTTGTTTACTTAGATTACAAAATCACATTTCTCAGCCAAGACAAATATTAATTTAGAATCTGTTTTACTCCTACCGGTCTATTTTCATACATAGCAATGACATCTAGTGCTACTAATGTTTAATCAACAGGGAAGTGTTCTTTCAGGAGAATGGTTTACCTTGAGATAATCAGCTGCAGAAACTTCGTTTTGTAAAATTTTCTACATCGTTCATATATTCCTTATTCTGGTGTCACAGCAAACTTTCGAATAATGTGGTCTGTCTTATTAGAAAATTCATTCTAGCCTCGCCTGCATATCCTACCAATCAGGACTTAGTTTGTATATAGACTATGCAAATGCTAAGATTTTGTTTCTATTTAAAGACAGCTTTCACGAGACAATTTTCTACTCTCTGTATCATAATGTATTCACTCTCTGTCTTTCCTTCTTTGTCTACCTTTGTCTTCATATTTCGCTATCTGTCAGTCTCATAGGACAGCTGTTAAGATGCTGTAACTTTGTTTAGTCGAGGCACCGCAATTCTCTTAATATTGATTAAATGAATGATAGAAATCACTCAGCATCCACTAAGTCCAATAGTCACGTCCCATTCAGATTACATAGACACGTGAAAGCACACATACACACACACGCACACACAAACACACACATATGCATAGGTATACGTATGCATGTATACATACAAACGCACACACACACACACACATACACAAACACACACATACACACACACACACAAATTCGTATATATATGCGTTTCTGAACGTTACCAATGCCAAAATAAATAACATTAACGACGGTTAGATACAAGAATCTATTGAGAATTCAGCATTTTAGAGAGGAAATACGAAGGGAAAGGATCCTCAGTATACGTAAGATGCAAAACCACTACAAAACTGGCATTACGCTCTGCGTCAGTGTTGTCTGTGAAGACACTTCAGTGGATGAAGCCATTTTGGCAAGGCAATATGTAATGTTTCGTTTCCTGCATAAGCCAGTCTCAGCATACGTTGATATTTTTCGAGGCAGTCCCAGTAAATATCTAAAATATTTTGTTTTGAATATGTTCTACTTTCATTGTGCTAAGCTGCATTTTGCTATTCTCTCTCTTTCCCCCCCCTCTCTCTCTCTCTCTCTCTCTCTCCGTAAATACAACTTTTTCCGTCCATCAGTTTTATCTACATATTATTCCTTATATTATTTCCTACCCTTCTTGTTGCTGTTCACCTTCATCCAGACATCAACTGAATCGTGTACACGTATCACTATTTCCATCGCTTTATATTTTAATTTGATATTTTATTTCGAGCATACAGTGCCCTGATTCAAATTCAAAATGTATTGTATTTTATGACGGTAGGCTGCTGTTTTGGATGGGGCGCACTCTATTTCTAGATTCTGCAGCAAATGATGTAAAGTATGTTTTATTTCCTTATAGCTGTTTGAAACACGTTAGACGGCTTACTAATGGATTTGCTCAAGATAGAATTCTAGGCATATCTCTCCTTCCAAGTTTACAAAATGGAATCTTCTCCATAATTTTGAAGCTGAAATTACAAGAATCTGCTATATAACAAAATTTAATTTTTGCACGAGACATAAGTATTATATAATTTTTTTCTTTGTTTATTTGCGTCATAATCAAAGTGGAGAACACGGTTAACATTCTTGTCATCATAATAGATTTTACAGACGTCATTTCTGACCTCACAATTCTTTTAATGTTTTTATCGAATATAAGTTAACTAATTTCATTCGAATCCAACTTGAAACATCGTCCTGAATGGCTTACTGGATAAAATCGATTCCAGGACTTCTTTTAAGAAAGGACGTTTATTAAACTCACTCAATTTTCCGAAATACAAAATGACGCGGAAGTAAAAAATCAACTCGGGTTGTAAAACGATATTTGGGTCAAATGAAATACACACACGTCCGAACACACACATACATGCGCGCGCGCGCTCACACACACACACACACACACATTCTCTTTCAGGCCAACAAGTTCGCTTAAGGTATAGTTTTGTCGGGATTATGATACAAGACTAACGTCCGAGGAATGACGCAATGAAACTGATCCTAAAATTTTCTTTACAATCATGCTTAACCACGTGCATTAGTGTTTACCATATTGTTGTTGCATTTTATTTTTTGTAAGCTTTGTTTCGTTGCTGCAACTGCTAAATCGTAGACCTACCATCAGAAATGATCAAATGGATTCCAATCAAGACTCTTCCGTGTCTTTACGAGAATCTCTATTAACTAAAGAATTTCTCACTTCTTTACTGTAAATCACAATTCATCAGTTATTTAGCCATTGTTTTTAGTACATCAAATAACAAAATTTATACTTCAATCATGTGTCCTTTATATTGGGAATACTTGGTCTTTACAGCCTCTGTGTCACAGTTTTGTGTATCCGAGCTAAAATCACTCATTCTGTTTCATAAATTATTGTGCTGGTTATCACTTCGCCTCATTCAGAATATCAGCAGAGTGAAAGCGAAGGGGCGGTATTTATCTCCGTTTTCGAGTTTCAGTTTATTATTTTCTTCCCTTTTTTTCCCCACTTTGAATTTCGCCTTTCATGTATCTATGTTGCTGTTACTTTTGTGTAATTTTCCCCGGCGTAGTTACATCCTAGTAAACTAACTTATTGATTACACTCATTAACGCACAAACACAAAGAAGCGCACACACATATATGTGTGTGCGAATGTGTGTTTGTCTGTGTGTGTGTGTGTGTGTGTGTGTGTGTCTATGTCTGTGTTTTTTATGTGTGTGTAATTCCACGTGGAAAGATAAACACTTTGTAAGCCGGACGCGCGTAAATGATGTTTCGTTTATAATATACTTGTCAATCAATAGTTAATACAATTTTGAAAAGTGCTTTAAATCTGAACGCCTACCATCTAACACAGTTTAGCCGACAATCCTATGTACTACCTTATAAATTTTAATTGATTTATTGCATTCACCCGCCATTCAGTATCTGAAGATAAAAGTATGGACTTAAAAACGATGATTTTGAAATCTATCATAAAAATAGATTGACAAGTTCATTATAAATGGGAATGATATTTAGTTTAATGTCCATAACTAGTTGTCATGTGTTCTCTTATATTTGATATATGTAACTTGTATGATGTATGTGTGTGTGTACTAATATATATATATATATATATATATATATATATATATATATATATATATATATACACACACATATGTATGTATGTATGTATGTATGTATATACATTTATATATATGCATATGTGTGTATATATGTATATATATATATATATATATATATATATATATATATATATATATATATATATATATATATATATATATGCATATATTTATCAGGAGTCACATTTACATAATCAAATCAGAATATGGAGAAAATTTTGATCAATGAACAAACTGAACCACATTGGTACTTGGACACTGCAGAAGCTGACTTCCCAGGAGATATTAGTACATTTGTGTTCACTATGTACGAAGGAAAATATAATTTGGTGGTAGATCCAGTATGTCTGCACCCATGTAAGGGTTAATGTAATTAAATAATTTTATTGACATGATCAATCTAACTTTCATCATAATATAATATATATTAACAAAGATTTAGTAAAATGCGTTGGGACATGCACTTTGTAACCATGGTAATAATTAGCATGTGTTTTAATTTCAAATTTGAATCGCTTAAGTGTTTGTGGGTTTGTGCTTTTGTCTCATAACATATCTCCTAACCTATGGGGCAGAATTTACTTAGGTAGGTGCATACATTTACTTGTTCGTCTATTATTACCACCACCTGTAATTTTACTGGCTATCGAGGACATAAGATGCAGCATTATTGTTTTTTGTAGGTAATTCCAATCGCATGCACCTCTTGTACTAGTTGTCTCCCCTTTAACTATAAAAAAAATTACACCAGTTTGACTGATAGTATTTTTTTCTATTTATTTATTCCTATTTATGTTGAGAAGTTGCAGAAGGCCACTGATATGACAGTCTTCTCCCCAATACCCTTTATTCACTCGTTCGTTTTCTTTATTTACATATCTACTGCAAAGGTTTTAACTTTTGCCCTTGGTTCAAATATAATTGACCAATTGTAGAGATGGATAGACTCTGGCCATTATAAGAGCCCAATGGTTGGATAGACTCTGGCCATTATAAAAGCCCTACGGTTGGATAGACTCTGGCCATTATAAGAACCCTACACCATTATAAGGGCCCTACGGTTTTGGTTTTGGATAACTATTAACTAGCACTATTCACGATATCAGAAGTATTATTATCTTTCTAGACATATTGGTAAGTCTTGTCTTATTTTTGTACTAACTTCATTTCACTTCTATTCAAACAACCTAGTTCCCCTTTATATAGAAATAACCCTTAAATATTTCCCTAGACCACTGCTAGTTCACACTTTTGCCTATCGACTTCAAACCTCCACGCTGCAAGATGGTATGAGTTTAATATATTGCGAATTCTGGTTATTTTTCGAGGCCCTGTTCTTTCCTATTCCCTCTTCCCTTCGTTTATTTTATTTTAGGTATTTGTACTCACTCTGATGAAGCTGCATGTACTAGATCGAATGTGCTATGAAGATGACGAATAATATTTTCGGAATTTCTTTCGTAGGTACCGACTAACACTAGAAGCGGAAACGGCCGTAAGAAATGCTATGTCATGTTTTCTATTAAAAAATAACCAACTTTCGTGGTTCGATTTGTTTGTTGATCAATATATATATATCAAAGTTGATTCTAAAGTTAAAAGATTAAGGATTAAGAAAGCATGCGTTAAACGCAGTATACAAATCTTGTTTCGGGGTAAGTCGTGTGTCCGCCGAACACATTCACCACTTATTGCTACAAGGCATCATCAGCGATACTTTGCATTCACCATTGGGTCAACTTCCAAGAATTCCAGAGTGCATATAGGGTATACATATCAAAGGTTAACAGGGAAGACGGAGTGTACCATAAAGCAATTTCTTATCACAACGATCATTTCATCTTCATAATGCCCTAGTGGGCATGGAGGTGACCGTTCCTCGCCTACTACGGAGCATTGCATCATGAAAACGAAACAATTGTCGTGATAATACATTTCCTTTTGGTACACTCCATCTTCTCTATTAATCTTTAATATATATGGATGTGTGTGCTTGTGTATAAATATATGTGTATGCGTATATATATATGTCTATGTATATGCGTCTATATATTTTTATATATGTATGTGTATGTATATATATGAAGTAAGACATTGATTTCTATTTTATCTAGTATTAATCAGGTAATTTGGGTGTTTTTTATATATCGTTAGGAAAATATACGGTTACTTTGCAATTGATCTGTTATGGTATTCATTACTGACTTCACTCTATGTATATCATAATTTGTATTGCAATTTCTAGTTTCCTTTCTATAGAAAATCCTGAATTCAATTTATTTTTAACTTCTTTACATACGACTGCACGAGGTACGCTTATTGTATTTTATTAAGTATGCACTTTCGTTTGTTTCATTTTCAGCAATATTATATATAATAGATTTTTCCACGTTCTTATATTTTTAAAGCGAGTTGCTGCTATCCTAATTAATTATAACTGTGATGCTATTCTAATACTTAGACTCAGCGTCTAAACCTAAATTAATATTTTGAGTTTAATTTAATTTGGCTCTTAGATTAGTGTTGGCACTTATGTCTAATCCCATAATCACTTGGTTTTCATTACAGAATACATTTAGAGTTTTTAGTAGGCTCACTGTCTGAATTTTGTTTCTCCCTGATAGTGTGCTTTCAACTTGTGAATGGCATTTATAACGATTAGACTTTAGAAAAATCTGTTATTGGAGTGAGAGGAAGAGAGAAAATAGCAAAATCTAGAATCCATAGAGACATGTGGTAATTTTCATCTGCAAATAGATTTGTTAGAAAGATTGTTAGAGATGGGTTCATGTGTGAAGTATAAGCATTTATCTGAGGTCTCAGTTCGTTGCCTTTTCTGAGAATGTGAAGATATATAGAAACATTGTTGCTTATTCAGTTTAAATTATAACCGTTTCGAGCTGCCAGGAATCGAACTTAAGCGAGATGCTGGCACGAATGATGGGAAAACATCAAGCATAATTCGTTCAGAATTCCTGCTTTAGTAGTCTGTGAGTTCAGTTCGAAAAGCTACTATAACCTGCGATACTGATTCAGTTAGCAATCAGTATGCGATAAGCAACATCTCTCGGATTGTGAACATCTTTGTTATACACAACAATGTATTTCGCTGTGCGTTTGTTGAATATCATTTATCTCTTTTATTCAAAATATTATTACTGTTTCATGTGAGTAAAACCGCTAGTCATGCTATTTCTCTTTATATATCTAATTGCGATTAAGGCAAAGAAGCCAGACAATTAAGAATTAAGTTTTTTATTACGAATCTTTACCGATCCTAGTCGAAAAGTTTGGTATACTCCCTCGATAAATGAACATTTCAACCTCCGACTCACCATTGTCTTTATTTATCTCTTGGGTATTCTTGAGCTGTTTTCACTTTTCTCAATTTTGCAAATAAAACTGATGTATACCGTAATTTTTTCAGCAGTTGACGTGATACTTCGTAATATCGTATTTCAAATTCCGTTTAATTTTACAATATATCATATTATCAATTATATTTCACAGTTTTTTGTTAAATCTAGATTAGATTTATGAGTGAAACTGTGAGAAGCTTTCAAGCGTCGGAGCCACATATTGTCTATGCCAAAATGCGCAAAGAATATTAATTACACTAATTACACATAGATAATTATTGTTTGGTGACAATGTTTTTGTTGCACCAACTACAACCTGGCTGCTGACGTTCTTCTATTCAAATTTGTGCCCAGATAAAAACAAACTATATTAATTCCCCAGGACTCTTTATCATATATATTTGTAGTATCACTTGAGATAGGTTAGGAGGCATTTAATATTGCAGAAGAGATCTATCTACTAATATATCCATTAAACATATGTGTGACGACTTTATTTTCCGTGTTGACAATACTCTGCTTGACTGGCTTTCGATTTCCCTCTTTAATTAACCGAAGGAACCTACATTGGGAGCAACTATATTATTTTAACTTAGTTGTTTTATCATGCAGGCTATGATAATTATCATATCATTTCTGCATTCATTTAAAGTTTCACTAAGCACGTGAAGTGTTCTTAATATATTTTCAAAACGTAACTTTTATTATATTTGTTTTGTACTACATTCTTCATTCAACTTCTTTTTTACTTCGTATGATGAGAAAATTATATTTAATCATTTTCTCCTCTTCAATGTCATTTTAGTGCATATTTCAAGAGATAATCTCTCAAATGAATCCTTTTGTTGTGCGGGATATTATTTCTTGCTATTTAACTTCTCAATAAATAAATATAGAGTTTGATCGTTTTCCTATAGAAGCGATGGTTCCTTTTTATGGCATAGCACTTGATTTTTCATTCAGAAACTTTCGAAGCAGTGTTGAATGTATAATCACCGAAATGAAGGTATTCTCTTATTTCGAATTGGTAGCTAAAGCACTTTTTCATTTACCTATATTATTTGGATCGGCATATGTCTATTTTCTCTAGGCTGCCTTGAAATAGTTCGCAATTACTACAACTCCTTGTGGATAACTTTCTCTCGTTTTCTATGCTCATGTGTGGTTAAATAATTGATCAGAAGAAAATATTTCCCCTTAAAGTAATATGTCACATGTATTCCCATATATCCATATTAATGATTTTAAACCATCAAAAAAGCATTTAAAATGTTCTGCAATTTCAATAAACATAGCACGAGAATTCTGAATGCTGCATTTTCTTAAAAAGACAAAAAGACATTTCAAAAAATTGTATAAACGTATATTTTGAAAGCCTTTGGAATTTTATTGATTGTATTACGAGTGTGTCGCTTGTGCCTTGTATGTTAAGGCTTCGAAAATTAGGGGTAGACGTGACAAAATGCGTTTATTTGGACTATTATTTGTTTTAATAGAACATGTTTAAACATTGACCAAACACTTTTTTATTCTATGCGCTTATAAGAGGTGACATGATAGATAGATATAATCAGTCCGATAGATACAATCAGTCAGTTTTTCTATCTTTCTTTCTCCCTCCCCCTATCTCTCTCTCTCTCTCTCTCTCTCTCTCGCTATATATGTTATACGTACACACACGTAAATGCATAAATATATATTAGAAACTATATAGTGATTGATTGATTGATTGATATAACAACAATGATAAAACTATCCGTATATGTATGTGTGCAACATGTTTTTCCTTTCGTCTAAATATTTATCCCCAATTAAATTGTAATGTTTTACCACACACACGTTCATACTGACACACTTGTGCACTTATATACATACACAGAGACTAAGGCATAGTACGTATGAGTCTTTTTATGTGTGTGTGTGTATTGCCATACATACGCAACACTCACATACACACACACATGTACTTGCATAAATATACAGTGCGTCTGCACCTCTAAATATATGTATGCGATGGTGTGATGGTGTGAGCGTGTGCATGTGTTTGTGTATGTAAAAGCAGATTGAATCAGTTTCTATACGCATCTTTCAGTGAAGCTATTATCACCTGCAAGACATACATTCTCTCTAATATTTTTCACTTTTATCTCACTAGCGCTAAACCAGATCTCTTTGTATATAAACATAGAATAGACTACTCAAGGAAACCTACAGCGATCTGAAACAATTTTCTCACAAATATAACACAAACTCTGCGTTACATTTGGATTTCGTTTACGATTAATAATAGTGTTTCGGTTGAAGTGAAACACGTGCAATGTGATAAAGAAAAAAACAAAAAAAGAATCAGTAAATGGAAATATTTTCCTATTTTTCTTTCGCTTTTGTCTTGGCTTAGGAACAATATTTTGTTGTTTTGTTTATAATATTTAAAACAATTATATACCCTAGTGAAGGATTATGGGTGTTTACAATTATGTATCCCATTACTATGTTCTGTGTGTCGGGAAATTGTATCTGTATATGTAAGAGGATGTACTCACTGCCTTATAATTTACATAGCATTTGAGGGTTGTGTCGATGATAGAGACAGGATAGATATGCTAAGAGAGTAGAATACATGGAGGGAAAGCAATTCAAGGAAAAAGACTGTGAATGAGAAAGAAACATTGAGAAATAATAGGAGAAGAGAAATTTGCTATGATAGAGAGTAAAATATAAAGCAGAGATGGCTAACGCATTAGAAATTGTATGCAAAGCTAGTCGTTGCGGTTTATCGAGTACAAATTTAAACCTTGTTTAACTCGGTGTTGGCTGCAATTCATAGTGTTATTATGTTCTACATTATAGCAATAAGTGTAGACTACCACAGCAATATATTATCTTAAATCACCTAGTTTTTGCAAATTCTGTAACACTTGATCTAGCGTAAGTTACTTTCATTTCAAAGACAATAAAATGAATGAATTATAATTTTCAAACCGGTTAAAAGACAGTCATTTTATCAGACGGCACACTTGTAATGTATTAAGTGAGACAAAATGTATGTATGTGTCCAAATGTAACCGGGTGAAACGTATATCTTCCTCATTATGCAAATATCTTAATATTTTAACGTAAATGTTCTGCCTATAATAACTACTTTGCAATAAGAAATATAGCATATATTTTGGTTGTGCAATTAATAGATGATATTGTTAATATCGTTTATGTCTTATTCTTCACCTATTTCAATCTTAGATTGCGGCCATGCTGGAGCACTGCTTCGAACAATTTTTAGTCAAAAATACTTACCCCAGTATACTTTTACAGCCTCTAGCGTATTTTATAGGTGTCGTCTGCCGATCTGCCAGTTTAGGGGGACGTAAACAAACCAACAATGTTTATCAAGCACTGGTGGGCAACAAAGACACAAAGATACACACACACATACACACACAATATATATATATATATATATATATATATATATATATATATATATATATATTTATGCGGCCTTCTTTCAATTTCCAACAGCCAAATCCTCTCACAAGTCCTTTGTTGGGCCGAGGTTGTAGTAAATGACACTTTCTCAAGGAGCCACGAAGTACGGCTAAGCTCGGAACTATGTGGTTAGGAAGCTAACTTCTTACCATACAACCACGCTTGTGATTTTTGCTACTATATTTAATATTTTTATTCGACTCAACATGCTCTACTGTGTCATCTGCAACAAAGTACACTTTTCTAACATTTCTTTGTACCTATTGACATATTTTACTTTCACATAAACAAATCCCTTACATGAATTATGTGTCCGACGTGGTAGTATTTATATAGTTTCACCCTATGCTACCAATAATGCACGTAAAACAAAATAATAATGAATTTCTTCAGACATTTCGAATGTCGTATACACAGTGCGTTGTTTCAGAATTCGAGGTAACTTGGGTGAGAGTTAGTAACTTAACGTAGCTTTGAGTCAACGCAAGTTTCGTGAGTGAAACTGATACAAAAGTAGTCCGGAAGTCATTAGATTGATTGTACCTCCAATGGGAAAATGTAACCTGGTCGCAGCTTTGTCATGTTAATATCAGCAGTGAATTGCATTAAAGTTGGGCTTGACGATGGAATCTGTAGTCACTGATATATTATTCAATGAGTAGGTAGTTTAGTTCATTGAACAAATGAATACCCAGAAATTATTGAGTATGAAGTCAAAATGGAATTCCAGTGTGGAGTTTTTAGTGTTCTGAAAGATAAAGTATACGGGAAAGTGTGACAGGAATATTAGAGGTATGATACAGTGCTGTGTCGACACCCCCAGGCGAAGAAGTCGGATCTCCCAAGACATATAAATAGAGGTAGTCTGGCCGTGGTAGGAGTGTTGAGTAGCGGTCGAGTAGATGTTGAGTAGCAGTCGAGTAGCAGTCGTGTAGCGGTTGAGTAGAGATCATCCGAAGGTGCTAGATAGCAGTAGCTTGAGACATAACATACACGAAATACATAACCTATATGAACTAAATAAAATTTAGCTATTAATTTCACATTATGACCTAAGAATGTGCTGTGATATACCTCGTAAACGCGATTATTCATACCTTGGCAAAACAATGTCAGCGCCTATTTATTTGTTTCGCCAACATATTCCCAGGGGATAGACAAACTGCCAAAATATTTCAATTAATTTTCAATATAATCATGATTACAGAGTGGTTTAGTAAATTACCCCTAAGTTTATATACTCGTATATTACATTAGATTTGACCAACTGTAATCTCGCGTTATTATGCATGCTGTAATTAGAATGTAATGGAGGCTTTCTTTTAAATATGATTACTTGAGTATCGGTGACCTCAGGCAGGTTGCTATCATTACAAGGGGTTATTACAATATTTTGCAGCTATTTTCTAATATTTACTGATATAATGTGGAAAGGCAATAATGTTAAAATTTCGAGGCTTACTCTAAATCATTAAGATGATTAGGCCGTTTCAAGAAACCTCTAATTACTAAATATTATGCAATTGAATTTATGAATTCCATCCAGTAAGAGGAATGTTAAAAGGTCAGCTCAATTAATGACTTGCTGTATTTAATTATACACGTCCTTTCATTTATATTGTGATATTGGGTAGAGTCAAGGGTCCATAAAATAAATAATTGTCATGTCAAACGTTAGATCTGGGGACCCAGTAACAGTGATGTACTTTGGTTTCATCGAACCAGCTATCACTTCTTCCAACAACTTGTCATTGTGGCAATGTAGAGTATCATTACATTCTACATTTAAAAAAAAAAAATATTTTATCCTTTACTTTTTCAGTCATTTCACAGTTGCAGACATTTTGATGCACCAGCTTGAAGGGTTTCAGTCGAGCAAATCGACCACAAGACTAATCTTTTAAAGCCTGGTACTTATCCTACCGGTCTTTTTTTACCGAACTGGGAAGTTACCAGAACGTAATCACGCCAATATAGGTTGCGAAGTGGTAGGGGAACAATCACACACACACACACACACACACACACACACACACACACACACCCCACACACACACACATATGTATATATATATATATATATATATATATATATACGAGAAGCTTTTTTCAGATTCCCTCTGCCAAGTTCACTCAAAGGGCTTTAGTTGGCCTGAGGTTATAGTGGAAGACCCTCAAGTTGCCATGCAGTGGGACTGAACACGGAACCACGTAGCTGGGAGGCAAGCTTCTTACCACACGGTTACACCTGCACCTTATGCAAGCTTTCGGAATGCAAAATAGTGTTGTCAGTTATTCGAATCCGTTTCACTTCCTTAGCTTTCTTTACGCTCCAGCAAAGGATTCGTATTACAGCCTCTTAATATTGTACTTGATTTATATTAAAAATATCTTAGATGAAAATATATAACGAACATTCATATGACACAAATGCTTAAAGAAATGTCATATAGACGGGATCACTCTGTAGCATTTTGATTGAGTCTATAATCCTACGCCGAATGAATACGTGTCACGGTTTGATGTCTTTGATAATTAGACACAGATACACTCATGATATACTCCAGAAAATAGTACAATGTACCATAGTGAAAACCTATAGAGGTACGTGTAATGCAAACTTTATCGAAGTTAGAATGAAACAGATTAGACTTTATGCTACTTTTGTCCAAATTTAAATCTGATTAGCAGTGAAATTCAGCACATTCAGTGGATGAGAAATCCTTTGAGATTATCTCCTATTATTCTATGTACACTTATCATGTAATCCCTCAAATGAAACAAACACTAAATCGACTTGAACACAACGCAGTTGAATTACCGAACTAGTTACATTAATTCATTTAGTACAGCTTTATACATCTCCTTCCCAGCTCAACCAAATTCTTGAATTTCTTTTTTTCTTTTGCAAGTCTTAAAATAACTTGTATATCAATTACACCGTATGTTGCCAAGGAACTCTTCTTAACTGACTACGAAAATGAAAATATAAAGCAACAAAAATAATAAATAATAAATGACTGCTATAAAAATTGATTATACACCGAAAAATTAATGTTTTTAGTAAATTTCAGTGGAAACATTTGTAAAAGTAATTACCTGACCTAATTTTCCATTTAAAAGCCGGTGTATGAAATATCAAAATGAAAAAATGCCTAATGTTAACAATAACATTAATAATACCACAGTAAAAAAAAATCTTTGATCTTTATCAGAAAATATTTAAATTATTAAGCTTTGTAAAGTTCCTTAAATATCGATCTATTTACAAAGATGTAGGTTCCATTTAATGGCACACTATATAGGCAATCGATTCGTTACTAATATATTACTAGTGTTTATTTTATTGAGAAGAAGGATTAAAAGCTAATACATTGCCAGCGCTATTAAACACAAGACTACAACCCACACCACGTATTAATTCTCCTTCTCTATCCTCTTCGGCAAATCAATTATACTCTGGACTCATATATTGATTTGAGTTTACTTAAATAACAGCTATGTCTCTTTGTAGAATACAGGATGGACCATAAAAGAATACTGTCAACTTCTACTTGAATTCCTGTTTAAAAGGCTCAATATTAATAATCTGCTAAAAATAACAACGAAATCTTACTCTTATCTTGCCATACTACTTTTAAATGTACACAATTTGGTAGAATAACCACTGTATCTGAATAAATGACAATATTGCTACAGTTTGTTACACTAAATCTGGATGAATGCGCAACACGTATAACAACATTATATAGAGCCAAAATTAATACACACACATGGCTACTCGGTCTGCGATAAATAAAGTAATTCCACCTCAAAACAAACAGCAACGACTTTCATGAGGAAATGGACTCTGTAATATATAATCCTTTAGGAAGGAGGAAAATAACATGTGCGTTAAGGATGCAACGTCTTCTATAATTCTCTCAATGAGAGAATTTCTTAATCATTAGGTCCACATATTTTTCGTTGAAAGTAACCATGCATCGCTTTTCAGAGGAGATTTTTGTTATACTATAGATGAAGTGGTTCTTCTTCCTGACACCAGTTATGTAAAAATAAATAAATAAATAATAAAATTTCCCTATAGACGCAAATCCTACACAACATAGGAAAAGAGATAGAACAGATACAACGGGTTTAAACTACGTTTCAACATTCTTCGTTTTTATTTAAATGATGTTACATTGTATTTACACATTAAATTTAAGGCAGTGATCTGGCAGAACCGTTTGCACGCCGGGCAAGAATCTTTGTGGCATTTATTTTTGCTTTAACTTCTGAATTAATATTCCACTGAAGTTGACTTTGGGGCATTATATCGTTATCAATGAAATAAGTACTATTTGAGCACTGGAATCGATCTAATCATCTGGCCTTACCCAACACGTTTTCAGGCCATTTTGCCATCATGAGAAAGAATTATTCTTATTGATACTACTACTACTACTACTACTACTACTACTACTACTACTACTACTACTACTACTACTATGTTCTCAACTATTTTATGCATGTTTCTACCTTTATGTGTGCAGTATCGTCATTTGGGCGTGTAAAATATGTTTGTAAACTGCAACAATTTTCTTCTAAGGGATTGGCATTATTGCATCTGGTCTTGTCAGTTTTCTCCAGCTTCAGAACATCATCTGTTATAATATCCATGGTATTCTGTTGTGTCTTTATTGGATTTCGCTATATCAATCTGTAAGATCTTTTCTTATGGCTTACAATGTTGTTCTGATAAATTCAGTAAATGAAAGTTCCAATTATGTCGGGATTGCAAATATATACTCTGTCTGCTGAAACATAGCAACCAGAGATAATGCTCTTTGTTCGCTTCATTTAGCATCATGAAATTCTGTGACTTCCTAATGTATTCTACGTGTTTCATTTTGTAGTTCTTGGTGAAAGGCATTGATTGCGTGAAGTATACAACAATTTTTCATATTCAGTGTTTCGCGGGTGTCAGCCATGCTGTAATCTTTCCTTCGTCGTTTTCAGAAATTTCATTCAAATGTATTGATGAACCTGACTATATGTTAAAAGACATTAGATGGGTCTGGGCGTGGTTATGGAGCGGTTTTCCTAAATACATGAATATGCACGTCTAACATTATCATGAGAATATGTGTGGAAAATCAAGTGTTTATTGATAGCATTGTAAAAATAACGAGATGATCAATGTTACATAGACTTGACCTAAAGAGATCAAATCTATTCATAGATAAATCCTGGACGAAATTGAATTATTATGCCAGAAGTTAGATACATCTTAACAGTAAACGCCGTTACAAAATCGATATAAACTACTTCACCACGTCTCACCTAGTTGGCACGACAACTCTCAAATGAAAATGAAATACACATTTATTTATGTTGAATAGTTACGTTCAAATTAGACGCAATAAAGTGTTGGATATATCGCAGAACCTACTAAATGCCATCTAGTAAACTTACTCTGCATAAATACTATGGTTGAAATATGGACAAGCGCCATATTTGCTAATTTAAATCTAGAAGATACGAAATATAATATAGGCTATTCAAAAGCGAAAATTTTCAGTATACATAGAATAATGTGTTAAACTTGCCTTAATATATTTGACTTTAATAACTCTAGTTCTGCCTAGCGAGAGCAGATGTATATCCAGAACTGCTCTGACAAAGAATATATAATCATTGTCATCTTCATTTATGAACTTACTTTGCGAGTTTAGGAAGATGTTGTCGGAGAAAGCAAAGCAACGCTATACACGATCCATGATTTGCATCAATAGAAGAAATTAGATGATTACACTAGTAAATAAAAAGAGCTTTCACATTTTATGCGAGTCTCATAGTTGTAACATCTCGCCTACAGGAGAGAATTTTAGTGGTATCTAGACACGCTAGAATTAAAAAGAGCAATCTTAATATCATCGGATAAAAAGGAAAGTACAATATATGCAGTAGCTCCACATCTGACAGAATAGACAGGATGTCGACGTGTTGCGTGCTTTGCTTATATATCAGTTCGATTAAGTCAGAGCTGTGAATAAACAGCTACACCATCAACACCAAAGCAATGAAGAAAGTTCCGAATTGTTTCAACAAGCTAGAAATAGCAGCTAAATTTCTACTCATAGACTCCTCACACTTTTATAAATATTTCCCATTGCATAATATTGCGCAGGGCTACGCTATTCCACAAAAAAATGCAGTATGGACACTGCTGACATAACCTCTGATTATAGGTCTATCTACTCTATCAGCGTTAACCCGTGGTGAACGAACATCATCATTTTCAGTAACAACAACAATCGTTATTTTAAACATTCTTTAAGGTTGTACTTATTTTTATGTTATATCTATTTTGATTATATGTCGCTGTGATAAGCGTTAAGACCTTAGAGAAGAGGTATTATATTCCACTTGTGATAATATGATAAACGAATGACATGTTTACGCCACTGGAAATAAATGTATATTGCTGATCTGAGCAACCTCCATATAATAGCTTACAATTCAATTTATTTGCCGTTCGGAACGGAGCAAAAGTTTCGAATACCGAAAAGCAAAAAAGGAAAACAAAACACAAAGAACAAATGTCTAGATTAAATTGACTGACCATAGCCTTGATGTTTGATTTTCTACTACAGCTCCACACAGACCAGTTGACATGCTTCCAACAAAGTCAGCACGGTCTCTTATTGAGAGTTACTTTGTTTGCCAAACACAGTCTGAAAGTGGTAGACATTGATCACACATAACATAAATAAATATATATTCTTAGCATATAGAAACATACAACAAATGGAATAAAAGAAAATTAAGATAACCATTCCCTAAGGTAATCGCAAAATCTAACAGATTAGAAATAATGTCAAATGAAATAGTGTCACATAAGTGTTTTCTCCACACTCAACTGATTTATGTAAACAAAAAATCGCACTTGCACGCGCGCGCACACACATACGCACATTAATATAAACGTATGCAAATACACATCTAAAAGTGTATGTGTGTACGAATGACATTATGTGCTTGAAGATCTGTGCATATGTATTAAACAAACATATATATATATATATATATATATATATATATATATATATATATATATATTTCCTTCACTGTCTCTCTCTCTCATATATATATATACATATATATATATATATATGTATGTATATATATATATATATATATGAAAATTGAAAGCATTGTGTATGTACCATTTGTTTCTACACATATTTCATCAGAGGAGAATTTGTTACATTATATCAAACTTATGATAAATGCTTATACTGAGGCAGAGGGCAAGAAAGTGTATAAGTATTTTGAGATGGAAGTAAAAATGAAGAGAAAGAGCCACAAAAAACATTTTAACAAATGAGAGGTACGTGCAAGAGGGAATATATATATATATATATATATATATATATATATATATATATATATATATATATATATATATATATGAGTGAGAGAGAGTGGCAGTGAGAGAGAGTGGCAGTGAGAGAGAGTGGCAGTGAGAGCGAGGCGGAGTCCAATTGTATGATTTTACCGGGAGAGTTCTTAGTGATACTTCTAAAATCGACTGGGTATCTTTTATTTTTAATATAAAGGTATGATAATTTGATTTGTCTCACTAAGAGAGCGCATCTCTTCAATTACCGTATATAAAGGGATTATCGTGTCACCTGCATTGATGTTTTCTGACTTTTGTGTCAATTAACTTGTCTTTCTGCGCCTTATGCAGATACAAATTAGCTGTCATGACGTCACTGTATGTAACATTAATTTTGTTGTTATTACCACTGTTAATTAGGAGAATAGCGGTCTACAATTGTAACGAAATATCCAGTTTATCATAAAACAATGAAAATTAGTTTCCCAAAACTGTAAGCTATTGAAGATATGTTAAGTAGAGTATGCAGAAGTAACCTTACATGTATTGTGCGTTCTCTCGCATTTCACTTTGAGAAAGCGATCATCTTAGACATCTGGTATTGTGTGATTTTTGTCCAAACGTGTGCTCACCTACCGCAAGATTTAACAACAAACAAGATGAGGACAAAAATCCGTCACTTGTAAATAATGTACGAAATTCCTCATCTCTTAAATATAGAACTGTATTCTTTACATTTGTTGAAAATAACGGATCAGATCATAGACCTGATTTGCTACTATGGATGTATATCAATCTGGAAATTTCAGAAGCAATTACTTAGCTGTGAATGGAATCTTACTTCATGTGTGTTCACTTGGTTTTCTAGTAAATCTCTATTAAACTGAAAGTTTCCCAAAATGCTATCTGAATTGCAATGGAAAGGATATACAAAAAATTGTGCACATCATGATAAGTACATCCAAGTACTATGGCGACTTGGATGTCATGTTTTCTATAACTTTCCAGTGAACCGAATTCAAGTAATACATTATACAAAAGCGTTTTAGTTAGAATCGCTTAGATATTTTACGGGTATATTTATTCATATTTTGGTGTCTAAATATATGCTTACTCACTTTCCACACAAGGATTTATTGACAATATTATGAAGACTATTAATTTCACAAAAACGGAAAAAAGTTATTTCCTTCAAATAAAGAGAAGACTTTGTGCAGAACAGAAGCGTTTTTCCGATTATACATATATTCACACACACACACATTGAGAGAAAGATGGATAGAGACGGGGAAGAGATACACATATGAGTGTGTGTTAATATATTTATGTATGTATGCATATTTATACAGTGCATATATTATACTTTTAAGTACATATATGTATGCCTATATATAAGTGAATATATATATGTGAGTGTGTAGAAATGTATCGGATGAAAGAAAATAAGGAACAATGGAAACTATAACTGAGGACAAGTAGATCTATTATGTAACACTCTTTTCAAGCATGGCCTTCCTGATATTTAATTTTCTAAGAACATCATTCTCCAATTACCCTATATTTTCTGACAATGTCCGTTACAATTTGATGAGTAATTGTCTGATATTTTAAGTAGCTTTATTGTTTTCTTCGTAAGTGAAACATCCAAAACTGTGGAGCTCTTCCGAAAAGCCTAACACATAACTTATTCCGTTTTCCCGAATTTATTTTACTGACTTCAGGTGATGTTGAACATCATTTTCCCTCTCCCCTAACCCCACTCTCTCTCATGAAATCGGTATCGTGGCTTTCAACTGATACCTTGATATATGAATTCACCTAACCTATATTATTTATCACACTTCGACATGAATCGAAAATTGAAATAGTTGCTTAGCTTAATGTTGTCCACGGTAAAATTCGACATTACCTGAAAATATATATAAACTACAAATTGTTTAACATTATTATTTAGTTTACGGCATTTCTTTACATTACAGCGAAATGGTAATTAATTTCAGTGAGAGGAGTGTTTCACCACCTTATAAATTTCAATCGAGATTGGTTGTGGTCAAAAACAGGCTGTGCACTGCCTGAATGATTAAGAGAATGGCATTATTTTAAAGGTGCCCAGTGGTATGTTCATTCATTGGCTTCCGTGTAGATGGATAGAGACATTCTATAAAGATATATGTAGTAAACCGCAGAAACATAGCAGAGTATGTGGCACGTTTTAACATTTCACGTGGGAAAGTTGACTGGCGACTCTTGGTGCGGCCATCTCCAGTTGCTTTTGAAGTGGGAGAGGGAGAAAATTTACTATGACAGTGAAGTGTTCTAATTTCTTTTTCGTTTTGCTTCGTTATTATTATTATTATTATTATTATTATTATTATTATTATTATTATTATTATTATTATTATTGATATTATTGTGAGCTGACAGGGTCGTTAGCATGCCGGGCAAAATGCGTAGCGGCATTTCACTCGTCGCTACGTTCTGAGTTTAAATTCCGCCTAGGTCGACTTTGCAAATATTAGGAAATGAATGTGTTTTTGTGCAAACTTCTACAATTAATACAGTTCTATATTTAAGAGATGAGGAATTATGCACATTATATCCATTATTTACATTATTTATATTTGACGGATATTATTCCTCCTCTTGTTGTTAACACAACGTTTCGGCTGATATATCCTCCAGCCTTCATCAGGTGTCTTGGGAAAAATGTGTACCTGGGTTTTCATTCCTAAGGTATTTTCGATGTTGTTATTATTATTTTTATTACGGTCACTTCCTGGAATCGAACTCGGAATCTTGGTGTTAGTAGTCCATGCTCTTAACCACTACGCCATGTGCCCACGGGCAACAAACAAGATGAGTCCAAATACCTGTCAAATATAAATAATGTAAATAATTTACTATAATTAAGTACCAGGGAAACACTGGGGTCGATGTAATTGACTATTTCCCTTCCCCAAAATTTGACGCCTTGTTATGACATGTCTTTTCCTTATGAATGACAGAACATTTAAAATAATATTTCCAGATAATTTTTTTTTCTTCATTTTGAGAATAGTAGTAGCTGTAAATAACGTTAATATTGCTCTTCTTTCAGCTCCTCAATATAGCATAATTTGGGGTCGTGACATTTTAGTTAAACATATATTCCACCGACCTGGTTTCCAAACAGATTCCATCAACTAAGACGCAGTGATGTATTTTATGTCAAACTGAGACACTTCTAGATAACAACCGTTGAGCTACGCAGTTTGAAGGAAACCGTTATGGCATGACTTCGAAGTAAATTTCTTAAGCATCCAGCTACAAAAATACAATAACACAATTTTCATTTTCTCTCGTTCTCTGTTTCTCTATGTCTTTCTCTCTTCATACACGCTTACAGAAATACACGCATGCATATATTCTTAAATAAGTTCGTTAGAAAAAAAAGGCATTATTTTGGAAAAAAAAAGGATGTCGATACATGGTAGCAGAACATAATTTTACGTAGAGCCATCATACCGAGAATAGCGTTATTGTACTAGATGTATCACGAAATACATGTGTACGTGTAACGATGGTGTGACACAATATGTTTTTGCGTCGTCTTTAACAAGATTTTACATGTTAGTGAGAGAGAGAGAGAGAGAGAGAGAGAGAGAGAGAGAGAGAGAGAGAGGTTTGTAAATTATTCTTGGTATTCACTAATGTTTATGAGTTCCTAATAGCTATGACTTCAAGAAAGAAATCATGTGACTTAGAAACCGACGGGAATTTTAAAGTACGCATAGAAATTAAATTGGGGCACGTTGACCTAATGAAAAATCATTTACTGGCTGTTATACAACAAAAACACTACTACTACTACTAGTACTACTACTACTGCAGCTGCTGCTGTTGCTGCTGCTGCTACTGCTGCCACTACCAATAATAATAATAATAATAATAATAATAATAATAATAATGATAATAATAATGCGATTTCTATCTCTAACACAATAGGAAAAAATATTAGATTAATTTTTAAAATAATAGACTGCTATACTCTTTGTCAGCATACACACTGTTCAATCAACGTGGTTGTCCTTTTGAAATTTGAATGTTGTAAGTGTTTTGTATTTTACGACTTACGTGTTCTTCAGTTATGACAAATGGAATATTCTAAACGTTAACGAAAATAATATTGTGTTAAAAAAGCATATGTGAAGTCGAAGTAACTAATAACTAAAACTCTTTGAATTAATGTGTTACAGAATATATATTTTATATATATGAAATATAGTAAGTGTTTTGAATATAAGGGTGAAATAGATCATATATATATGCATATATATATATATATATATATATATATATATATATATATATATATATATATAATGTGTTCCTAACTGACTATATCTGCGTGTTTAGGCGTTTTGCATAAGTACATTGCAAAGCAGTTACACAAGCATGCACACTGACAACCGTTCTTGGACATAGAGTAGTAGTTTGCACAAAAACACATTCATTTCCTAATATTTGCAAGTGTAAATGTTGCGTAATCTCTCTCTCTCTCCCTCACACACACACTGACTATCTCCCTTACTTAGTCTCTCACATTGTTGTCTCTATATAGACACACTCTGAAACATACACACACATTCTCTCTTTCTCTCTCTTCCTTTCTCTCTCTCCCTTTCTTTCTCTCTTTCTCTCTCTCTCACTGTCTCTCTAAATATACTTATGAATATTCAAGTAGATTGAGGGAAACGATTTTTTAAAAATATAGTTTGGCAGATTTGTTTGTAGATGTGTGGTATGTTTTATTGCGTATCACGAATCCTGTTCACACCCAAACATTATGAGAAAATTCTGTTGAAGCTATTATTCGAAAAATCTTCAAACGTTGTCACAAATTTTAATGGGTTACATTCGTTATTCATCGTTGGTTGTTTATGGATTCCATTTGAAAAATGTTTTTAAAGATATACTTTTTGTATATATCATACAGCTGAAATAAATAGATAGATATGTATAAAATATTTTCAGTGTGAGAGCTTGCAAACAAATCTAACAAATAAAAGAGATTGTATTGTTGTACGCATAAGTCTTACACGCTAGATTTTCACTTCATTGAGCTTTCTTGGCTGTTGTATGAAACAGATTATATGTTTATGATTAAAAAGTTCAGTGGAGATTTCAAGAGCCATCAATGAATAAACAAGAGTGTCACTTGAATACGATTTGTCTACCATTAACTAGCTATTCCGATTTTAGTACAACATGAAATTAAGTTGTCGCCAGACTAAAGCTGATACCACGTTAATGTTAACATTGGACACTGTTTCGAATCCTAATACACCAAACTATTATTATTATTATTATTATTATTATTATTATTATTATTATTATTATTATTATTATCATTATTATTATAATCAAGACGGCGAACTGGCAGAGTCATTAGTACGCCGGGCGAAGTGTGTATTTCGTCCGTCTATTTTCAGAGTTTAAATTCCGTCGAGTCGACTTTGCCTTTCTCCTTTCGGGGTCAATAAAATAAGAGCCATTGGAGGGCTTGTATCGATGCAATCGACTTGCCTCTCCTCCAAATTCCTGGCATCGTGCCAAAATTTGAAACGAGAATTAGTATTACTATCACCATCATTATTATTATTGATAGTAGTAGTAGTAATAAGAGTAGCAGCAGCTGTAGTTGTAGTAGTAGTAGTAGTAGTTCCTTTCGGTCCAACATCATTCTTTGATATTTGTGGGGGTGTTCGCCTCAGAATATAAATTATAAGTTCTTAAGAACAGCTCGGTGAATTACCGATGTAAACCGAAATACATGTTGTAGTCTAACAGCAACAGCGGAAGCAAATTTAGATCACAAAGAATCCAATACAATCGCATTTTAAGTTTCTGTCGGTAATCAGTTCAGATCATCTGAGCATCATCTGACATAACAATTATATTAACAACATTACTTGTTATTTACGCAGACAGTCTATTTATATAGTGTCTTAAAGTAAATTTATAGTCGTATGAAATTGTAGAATGAAGATGTTTCTATTTATAAGGTCGTAAATTATAATATGTTCATGGTCGGTGCATATCTTCAAAAATCACTGTATTAATGGTAAAAGTTATCACATATTTGATTCAGTGACAAGTATTCATTACACTTCATACAACAATTAATGCTACAAAATTACTTGGAAGAATTTTAGAGTTGGCAAATGGAAGTCAGACTTCAATATAATTAAATGGAAATTAATAGATCACTATTAACAAGTTTATGGCATCACGTATATCTATTAATTCACCAAATTAATGATTGTTAGATTCATTAGAGCGTAACTAATTGCACAATAAGGTCAGTTTGAGAGGGTTACGGAATGATATAGACCGATAGCCTGTTTCTTTCAAAGAAAGTAGTGTAGACAGCATAATCGCATATAAAATTGTTGATGAGAATGTACAAATTTGACCTGAACGTGTATATGTTTCAACACAATATGGGGCATTACATGGATTTCCATAATGAAAGGAAATCCAGTGTTTAGTGTTAATCGGTGACGTGAGCTCACCGCCTATTAACACGTACCTAAGATGACAACGTGTCTGATTAGTATAAATCTATTGCTGTGATTAGAAATATCATATTCAGCATAATTCTCAGGACAAATATAGAAGAGAATATCATGGTCTTTCACACGTTTTATTTTCATCGCTCTCTTCACAAAATATTCATATATGAATTGATAATGAAGCAGTAACAGACTCGAACTAATTATATGACACATTCTTCACTTAGGTTTCGCGGAAGAGATCTCTTGTCACAATCAATATTATTATATCAGTATCTATAGTCCTTCAACCTATAATAGTTGTGTATAACAAGCTGTTAATCTGAGAAAGGCAAGAATAATTTTCTTTATTAAGTACGTTATTAACTAAGATTGTTTTGTGAATAATTTACCGCCCATTCTCATCTTTCTGTCTTATTATAGGTGTTTAATATTTGCACGTGTGTAGCACAATTCTTTAACATCTTAGTAACTATTTTTGTTCAGATAGATATAAGTGATTGGTTCAAAAGTTTAAACACGATTAGCAACCTTAAATCAAAATTCTCTTGACTGGTGATAATATATACACAATAATACAATGTGTCAGCAGTGATGGTAAAAAGCACAATATAATTTGAACAGATTTGTGAACACACAAACCTGATTTTATATTGTAAAATTGTTTATGTTTGAATATTTATCGTAATAAATCTATATCCTTGACTAGCTTTTCGTCAGTGACCTTTGCGAATTTTATTCTTTGCCTGCTTCGAAGTAATGAATAAACTAAAAATTCTACTTAGAATTAATGGTTGTCGACTCAACGTGAAAGAAATATATACTTAACTCGTAATCCGCGTTTCGTAATTCTCCGTCGACGAATACTTCAAGCCCTTTGATAAACAACAGAAATATTTCTATGTATACAATTAAATATGTATCAAAGCATTTAATATTATACATGTGGGAACCGATAATGTGAGCAGCTTTGTTAATACGCTTCATTCATAAAACAACATCTACATTATTATTCCTTTTCTTTCAATTATATATATATATATATATATATATATATATATATATATATATATATATATATATATATATATATATATATATATATCGATAATAAAAAGAAATTGAATTCTAAGTAAATCATATTCTCGTACACTTACGATCTCATTGTTTTCTTGACCACTCTAGCTCCTATAGATTCTGAGAGAGAAACATCAGACACACACGCTCACATATTTATGTACGAAGATATATATGTATATATATATATATCAACTTTAAATAGAGCTCAAAATTGATCCGTTGAAAATACTTTATTGCAACAACTACATAGGTCTATTTATTTGTTATTATTATTGTTATTATTGTTATTGTTGTTGCAATAAAGTATTTTCAACGGATCAATTTTGAGCTCTATTTAAAGTTGATATATATTCAAAGACTCAACTGTGAGTTTTCTGCTAAGATTGTTAACAGATACTATATTTTTTACCAAACTTTTGGGTTAAAAAAATATATATTTAATATATATATATATATATATATATATATATATATATATATATATATATATATATATATATATATATATATATATATATGTATGTATATATATATATATATGCAGCTGTCATTCAGAATCAAGTAAGCGTTGTACAATATGTCTTGCTTTCACTAATTTCTTCCATGCGGTGAGAACATATAACGGCAGTCCTTTGGTCTTACACACTTCACTCAAAGCAACACATACGATGTAACACGTCGAGTGAGGGACTTCTATACCTACACTCTATTGCACCATATTCAAACTGATAGCCTCGGAGCAACCTGAAATAATAGAACTTGTTGAGGGATACAATCCAGACCCCTGCCCAGGATATTAACAGAATTACCAAGCAGAAGACACCAATATATATATATATATATATATATATATATATATATGAAATAAATAATTAGGACAAATAAGTATAATGCGATTAGTGTGTTTAAATGTTAGTTTAGGCTACGTGTTGTCATTAGCAGTTGTGGTACTTTTTCGTTGGATCTACTTCAGGAATTCTGCAGGGTTAGTTAGATTAATAGGATTAATTGACAGCAGGAGATGGATTTCGTATTACGCTTTTATTAGGTACAACACATGTTTTGACCCATCAGTCTTGGTCTCTTCAAGTACAATGATAAAGATATCTCATTAGAGATTTTTAGAGTCGGCTGGCATGCTGTTATATACCCATCGAATTAGGGAATGAATAACCCAATCTGGGGCTCTAAAATCTCATCCAGGATTGCTTCCGTAAAAACGTAGCGTATACCAAAATACTCAACCGTCACACTGTAAAACAGTCCTATGCTAACTCATGAAATACAGAGCACCACGTTCATAGTATTAATAATCGTAATCAAAGGCAGCGAACAGACTGCACTCAAAATAAGCCCTCAAAAATTGATCGTCAGTCATATAACACACCTAGAGACAATGTAATGAATCCTCTGGAACTTACCCCACAAAAAACACACATACGCACACATGTACATATAAATATATGCCGTGTGTGTAGTTATTAAACTAATGTATATGTAGATGTATATGTGTCGATTAGGAAAGGAAACGGAGCATCGCCACATCTTCCAGGATGTAGGACGCTTAGGGTCTGAAGATAAGAAACATTTCTCAGTACGAAGAACTCGTCCGAATGCATGTAAGTAAATATATTTTGCGAGTCGTATCATTGTGGCATGTGTTTAACTAAGCAAAAGTATATCTCTGCTAAAAGGACATAGACCAGTGCGAAACCATGGTTCGTGTTCCTGGAGTTGGTGGTGCATTCTGTTATTGAACAAAATACTTGCCTATTCAGTAAAATACTTGCCTGTTCAGACAACGTCGATTTAATGGCATGAGGGAGATAACGTAAGGCACATACATTTCATCACTATAAACAAAATATGGGCAGTTGAACAAGAAAAGGCAGAAACGTCTTTCTCGTACTACGAGAGAATCTCAACACACACACATACACACACACACACACACGCACGCACGCACGCACACACACACACACACACACACACACATATACTCACTTACACATATACACACGCACACGCGTGATTGTGTGTCTGTGTGTGCTCGCACGTGTGTGAGTGTTAGTGTATGCATATTTATCAAAATGGTTCTGTAGTAAATTTTACCGTGGATTTATTTTACAAGCAAAGAAGCAAATAAATTCTAATTCCGACATTCATCTGTTGATTAATTGTAAATTTTGCGCTTAATTTACCTCATCGAAAATTGCAGACATAAATATTTACATAATCATCCGTGTGTTGACATGTACCTCCTAACGACAATGTAAACATCATTTAATCAAGATACATCTGGCTTAAAATGTAACCTGCAGCATACACTACGCTTGGATATCTACTACTTCCGAGGTTCCGCTCGCCAGGAAACGCATGTAGTTCGGATATGTTCTACATCATTCCTTAACTCTTGTGTGCGCGCGGGTGTGTGTTTCTCTCTCTCTCTCCATCTCACCCTCTCTGTCCCTCTCTCCCTCTCTCTCTCTCTCTCTATATATATATATATATTTATGTATGTATGTATGTATGTATGTATGTATGTATATATGTATGTATGTATATATAAATGTATATGTATGTATGTATATATATGTATATGTATATATATATATATATATATATATATATATATATATATATATATATATATATATATATGTATGTATATGTGTATAATATATGTATATATATATATATATATATATATATATACATGCGTGTGTATTTATATATGTATATGTATATATACATATGTATACACCCTCAAACACAAACACACACGCACACATATATATGTGTAGGGGGGGCATTAACGTGTTGTGTTTAGCCGTTTAAGCCTATACATGTTGTTCGCGAATGTATACAGAAAATATGCATTCCTTGGATTTCAGTGGAAAACAAATGAACGGTTAAATAAATAAACCCCCAACAGAAAATACACTAAAGGATACCTCTGTATATGTTCCAACACATTTAGGAAGAACTGCATGCATGTAACGGGGAAGTTGTAACATATTTTCACACTTGTAGTTAATTTGGTTTGGCATTTGCCTATCGGTGAAAACGTCAAGTTTGGCAGAGTGTGAAATAAACTCAGTATAATCTAAAGTTTTAATTCCCGAGCTTTCCTTAGAATTTTTTATGTTTATTTTACATTAGATTTTAAGCTTCATTAAAATATTGTGTTAAGTGAGCGTATGTAGTTGTCAATATTATTGTGTGCGTATATATGCATATATACATAAAAATGTGTATTTCTGTGTGTGTGTGCCTATATATATATATATATATATATATATATATATATATATATATATATATATATATATATACGAACGGAGTAAAATGAAAATGGGGATTGGGAAGTTAATAATTGTTTATATATATATATATATATATATATATATATATAAATTTATAGGTACATATATATATATATATATATATATATATATATATATATATATATATATAAATTCATATATGCGTATATATCTCTATGCATATATATAGGTTTATATATATTTATATTTTCGTGAACAAAAGTATATACGTGTTTGTGTGCGTGTATATAAGCTCGTGTCTGACTGCTTCTCTACACATAATAGGCGCGTGCACCTATATATGCGTGGCTGTAACCTACTAAGAATCATGCTTCCCGTTGTAGAAAAATTATTATATAATAAAAACATCATCGTGTGTGGTTTCACAAACAGTGTCTCTAAGAATACATCGTGTTAACAGGTCACCATTGCTTTCATAATGATAACGATGTTAACAACAACAAAATGAACATTGATAATACGAATTAATTTATTATTTTAACCACTTCTATAACGTAGAACTATAAGAAGTAGTACTAATGCTTAGGTTGTAGTTAGCATCACTGCTATTATTTTAGTGCAGAAAAGATAAGTAACTTATATTATTTTCATTATATTCTTTATGATATTTATCGTTGATATCATTATTGTTATTGATATGGACGTTCATTTTATTCACCTTTTTTTTGTCTTTTAACCATAATAATTGTTTCATATTGACACTAGGCTAATAATTTGGGTGGAATTATGTCTGTAGATTACATCAACAACTGTATTCAACTGCTTCTTTGTCGATCCCAAAAGAATGTCATCAATGTTGAATTCGGTGAAATTTTGACTAGTACGTTCGCATGTGAAAGAAATATGTAGTTACAGAGCATTCCTTCTCATTCTTATAAACAGAAATACAAAGGATTACAAGTGGTCTGTTCCAGCGTTTTACAAATTACATTATATCTGGTGTTGCTTTGCCTGATGTCAAAGGGGACCAATTATATTGAAACCATGACAAATGTTTTTGCTTTCTTAGGCGACAGGATCCAGGATCGAATTATTTGTTTGCATTGTTGATGTGGTGTGATATGAGAGGAATCCTAGCAATCGACCGACTATTTGAAATTTACTCGAACAGGTCAAATTGTTCCTATTCCCGTTATATTATAAAATATTATAAAATATAAGTAATAAAATAAATTAACAATATGATCAATCGTGTCAACTACTCCTTCTCACTAAAAGGTAAACATATCCGAAATAAAACACTTTAGTCATGTGTATGTTCAGTTGCATTCTACGCTGCATTTTCATATATGAGAGTTTATCATTGGACGATCACACATACATACATACATACATACATACGAGCATATATATATATATATATATATATATATATATATATATATAGAGAGAGAGAGAGAGAGAGAGAGAAAGAAAGCACAGATTATTGGTATGTATGGCGAGGAGAGGTAATATTCCTTTCAGCATTGCGCTCATTTATTCAATACCATTTAGTGAACCAATACTGGAAATTATGGCAGAAAGATTGAAGTGACTATGCTGAACTTAAGATGAAAAAGATACGCATTAGCCTCTGATGTATTATTCGTGAGATTGGAAATTGGAAATCTGATGAGAATCTAGCTTTATAATTTACGACAAAACTGCATTTCATAGCCACGTGATCTGACGGACTGTTATCTCAAAAGTGCAATTTAGAGTATTATGTATCTCAATCACAGATGGAATTTGAGCGTGACTTTTCACTTCCGTATAGATTCACTGTTGTTAAATGCAATGTCTTATCAAGAACTGCTAGAATGTTGTTTCCCTTGCTCGAAACACTATTTTTCATTGCACGGGGCAAAGAAAGAGGAAGTGGGTGAGTGTGGATATTCATCGTACACATTTGCACTTGTACAACAGATCCTTTCGATATTCACGTATACGCAGACTAGGAAGCCTCGACTCACCTACATAGTATAAACATCGAGTGCTGTTTACTGTTGGCAAATGATTTAATGCGTCATATATATTACGTAAATCATTTGTAAATGACTTAACATACTATACTGATTGTTTATAAATGATTTAATACATCATGCATTAAATACTTAATATTTCTCATGAATTGCTCATTATTTATGACTTAAAAATGTCATATGTCAAACAAGGTTACCAGTAATTTGCTTCTAACTAAAGTGTAAGATATTTACAACGAACTGATCTAACATCGAGAGACTTGTGGATTAGTGACTAAGACATGGAGGTTAGTATCATGTTGTCGAACTTTTCAGAACTGCTGGGCTGACTGTAAAATAGGCAAAGCCTTGTGAATGGGTTTGACAGACGGAACCTGAAGGAAACTCGTCTATAATATATATATATATATATATATATATATATATATATATATATATAAACAATCACCGAGGCCGATTGGATCGACTAAAATGCCCCAAACAAATAATCCAATATGGCTGTGGTCGAATGATTGAAACTGAGTAAATTACAATAAAATACGAATAGAATAATATGCGTGTGAGGTTATTTGTTTCAGTATGTTCCACCTGACAGACATTAAAACAAAGTGTAAGTTATACATTAACGGTTGTAAATACTATCAGACAATTAATAAGTGTTTATGAACTATTAAATATGCGATCCGTGTGAAACATCTAATTTATCAGTATAATTATGAAGTAAAACATTAACAAATGTCGATAACTACACAACATTTAGTTTATGCGTTACGGACGAAAACGAGCTGCAATATAATAACTTATCCAACAAGTGGAATATAGGCAAACATCCTCCACATTATCCCCAACCACCGTAAATATCTAAGGACACATTGAGTTACACGGTCGAACATAACCGGCCCAAAATTTTGTAATGGGCATAGCTGGAAAGACTTTGTTCATAACCCTGTTGCTTCGGCACTGGCATGTGCATAAATAACAGCATATACAATATTGACACCCTCTCACTTTCTTGCTCTACCGATCTATCTATCTATCTATCTATCTATCTACTTGTTTGTCTCTCTGTATGTATGGATGTCCATTTAGCTAGGTATTTCTTCTCTCTCTCTCTCTCTCTCTCTCTCTCTCTCTCTCTCTCTCTCTCTCTCTCTATATATATATATATATATATATATATATATATATATAGCCATCTATCTGCCTGTCTATTTAACTCTCTATTAACTTATATGTCTGTCGGTCTGTCAATCTAAATATGTACCTAATTAAACTTCCTATTAGAATTCACAAAATCAATACAGCCCTTCATGGGGCAAACTGAAAGTACATGTATCTTTTAATCTGGAGCTAATCTGCAACAAAACGTGTCACATAATCTATTAGATTATAACTAACCAACGGCAAAGCAATTTATTCACCCGCCGCAATACAAACTAGTATGAGTTGCTAATTATTATTGTTTCTGTTGAAATAAAACATTGTTTAACGGTGATCACATCTTGCTCCTACGACTATAGTATTGTGTATTTGAAGCTACTGTGCTCGACATATGCATTACGTTAGTTGTTATTTCACTATTTGATATTACTTCTTAGAAAAAAAAAAGGCAACAAAAAAGAAATGAAGCCATGAGCAAGACGGACATCATTTCAATTACATTTACGATCATTGATAGCTGGACTTGGGGCTACACAACAACAAACGTGTTAACTGATGTCACTGGTAACGTTTTTTTTCTATTCAAAGGGAAGATGAAACAGATTTGATGATGGCGGAAATAAAATTTTGTTTGTAAATACACTTATCGAAATGCTGCATTGTGACCAGTTCTGTAGCCTTATAACACTCATCTTTGTGTGTGTTTTTTTTTCTTTTCGATATACGTTGCTTTGACATACACTTATTTATTAGATGCAAGAACTCAATAATCGGTGTAGTGAAATGCTTCTATGTAGTGAAATGCTTCTGTCCGTTTTTTTTCCTGCCACTAGTCTATATTTGATTTCTTCTCACAAAACTTTAGCATTAGTTAAGTAGACACTTGTGTTCATACAATATATAAAAATAATTCTGCTTAAAGAATAAAAATTAGTAAAAGATTTCCAATATGTATTTCTGAACCCTGAAAATGCTGATTTTTTTCCTGAAATATCAGAACTATTTCTCGTGCTACGAACAAGAGAATAAGAAATACGCCGTCTGATGACGCATGATAAAGTGTAGATTTTGTGATATGACTAACACATAGGAAATGTAGATGTTGTGCCTCTAATGATGCATAAGATCTGGTTGATATGATGCAAGTGTTACTTCGAAAGTTGCAAGTTTAACAATAAGGTGATAATTTTCTTTATAATTAGACATAATTAGACACAAGCGCGTGCAAAAGAAAAAAAAAACAACAGGGGGAACCCTAACAAACAATGGAATTATGGTTGTTACTGAAGCATATACGATCTAACTTGGATAAGTATGCTGAATCATGTAGCTTCAATTAATGAAGGAACTATAATTGCAGCCTTACGGTGATACTTACTCAGCTGCTTGCTTTAAGGTATTATTGTAACGACACATTTATAAATCTGTGTGAATTTATGTATCAAAGCTTTTCAATTTAGAATGATTATATATTTCAAAATATCATATAATTAGTTTAGTATTAGGTTAATTATTTACAATACTAATATCATTATACGATTTTACTTTCCGGAAACAAAAGTTCAGCTAACCTCATTCAGCTGTATTTGTTGTTAAAGAAACCTTAAATATTCTGCAAGATGTTAGATGTTTATCGGGAAAATAGGAATACATCATCTTACAGACAAGGGATTTATGTAAATATGGCTTCTATTTCTACCACGTCCTTTGCCAGAATAGAGAATAATTCACTGGATAGTAAAGACAGATGTGACATTTGCTTGTAATTTATTTATACATTATTATTTATACTTTTAATCTATCCGAAATTAGTTCTCCGTCATAAAACAAGGACGTATAAAGCAATTACAATACAGACCTAGTAGCGAAATGATCGATCAAAAATATTCCTTGGGAATTATTTTCGTGTTTGTGAATGAAAATTCTATATCAGGCATTTTTGTCCTTCTTTGAGAATCCACCATTACAGAAGTTTTAACTGATGTGCGTAACAGGCAGCGCAAAATTCCTGGATTTTTGCCCTGTTATGCTACATATTTTCTAGGCGGAAAGAGATGAATTTAATTTGTTGAAAGATAAGATTTGAAATTTCACCTGTGCTTTTATAGCCCGTTGTTTAAGATATACCTCAATTTACGTCAATATTTACCTTAATGTAATGTTATTTGATATGAAAATCCACTATTTGAAGAGCTTAATCATTTTGTTTAATCTGTGATAATTCCATTGCGACATTTCAACTCCACGTTGAAAAGTATTAAAGCTTCAAAACAGAGGACATGAATATAATGATAAATCACTTCTATAATTTTAATAACCTTCCTGCCTTTGCAATATGATACGATCTGTTACTAACCCCGTTTGTTTTATTTCTATTTATGAGAAATTATAGCCTAATTACATCTGAAGCAGTGAAATCACATGTGCCTCGGTTATGATATCTACAGGATTAAAATTTTATCGTGTTTCGCTGAAAATTATTAAGGTCGAGAATTTATTTAGGGAAACATATTTCATATCTGTATTAACAGGTAGAAAGATTTAACGGAGAATTTTCGCAGTTCTTTTGATACGGCTTTTGATAACGCAAGGAAATTTTATAACGATAAGAAGTTGAATTTCAATCCACACAGTTGCCAGTATATTTTATTTATTCATTTTATTCCAAAAATTCTCTTTTTTTACGATTCCTCTAGCACTGACGTTCTGCACATTCATTAGATTTTGAGATGACAAACCATTACAATACGAGAGAATTTTTGAAGGATTAAGTGCATTTACGAGGAATTATGAATCCAAATATTGTAAATAATGTTGATGCTTCTCTTTATGAATGTTACATAATTAACTTAGAAACTAGCAGAAAACATTCAGAGATAATAGAATGACAGATTAAATGATCCGTGTATAGTCCGCTATGGGCAGGTCAGCTCTGACATACACAAATCTATAATCAAATATAATCAAAAATGTTTCTGATATGTTGCTGCTTCTTGAGCAAGTCGATCAAACATGAAAAAGTTTTCGCAATAGTAATGTGTTATTTTTCTTCAATGGATGAATTGAGATTACATAAAATAATTATTAGCAATACATGCTTTGCGAACAAACATTATTCAATACACACACAAAGACACACACACACGCATACACAACCACACACACGAATATATGTAGAGACATCACGGAGGAATGGTTAAGATACTTTCCACAGCATTGCGTCTTCAGTAATATCTTGTAAATTAAATATTTTGGAATACCCAGCCACATACACTCTTTATTCAGGAATAGGTTATTTAGTTGACTAAACAATATATATATATATATATATATATATATATATATATATATATATATATATATATATATATATATATATATATATTATAGTTTCAGCTTAGATCTGCGGCCATAAATTGAAATAATAATTGATTCCATTCACTCGGGCCTTATTTCAGTGCTGATACTTTGTGTGAGGAGTAACAACGCGTTATGCATTCTTTGTTATACATATTTTCATAATCATACATCTTTGTCATACATCAGTAACCATTTTCGACAAAACAAAGAAATCACGCAAATAATTAAGCTGCTAGTTAGGAATAATTTAGGAAGCCAATAGCAGTTTCACTAATAATTTATTTTATTGTATTCCCAATGCTGATTACAGAAATATACATAGTAGACTGGGTAAAATATTATTTCAAATTTGATCAGTCCCTACAGATAAGTAAATTCATTGAAATTCTGAAAGTCGGGCAGAAACTAATTATATACAGTTTTATTCACAACAGCTTGAATTAACGGCAAATTTCCCCACAAAATCACATGCTACTTTTTATAAAATGTAAATCAGATTTTAAAATTTTTCCTTCACAATTCTGGGTACACTTTATTCCAATAAAATGAATATATTTTACTCTTCAAAACCTCTATTTCTGCCCCGGTTTTATATAGGTTAGAACGAAGAAGTCCTACTTGTCTGTAAGTTTGGTTGTCTTGAACTGTCTAATATGAAGGACACATGCCATTCGATGGGCGAGTAAAATATTTGTTTACATGTGAACAAAATGCTAATCGTTTTCATTTTTATTACAACCAGCGAATATATATTTAATTATTGTTGCGGTTACAGTCACTTCAATAAATTTCTCTGATTTAGGATTGTATCTGTAATGAGTAACAATACAAATAGGTAACGATGATAGCAGCTCAAATGAACTCTGTGCACATTTGATCTTTCCATATCAAATCTCGTCCAGCCTTTCTTTAGTTATTTGTGTGCTACTAATGTCCTTACTCAAAATGTTTGAGCAAATTACTGAAAAAAGCCTAGTATTTATAAATGAACATTATTCGGGACATTGGCAAAGAATCAGTGATGTTCAACTTCACTAATAATTTTTAAATATTCTTTAAATCCTTTATTACTAAGTCTGTTTATACGTCGAATATAAATTCATAATCCCTATGAACGACCATATCCCACATAAATCACCCTGGATGTTTCATGCGAGCTTTTGATCATATATACCCGTAGTCGAGTCTGCCAAAGTTTAAACAATCACAATGAATATATCAACCCCGTAATATTTCGCGATGAAGTTAAGGCTGTAGTTTTAAAATTTGGTTATGTTTCATAAGCAACACAAATTGGAAGTAGATGGTGTAAGCAGAAGATATTTTACGAGTAATTTTCTCATATTCTTTCATATGACACGCGATACACATTTCTATAGTAAAACAACACAAAATTATCCAAAGTGAAAGAGATTCAACCATTATTTCTAGTAATAAGGGTGAACACGTTGAAGTTCTGTTTATACGTCACATATACTGACAATTTTGAAATAGGTTAAGTATAAATACTATCTATATATTAAAATATTTCAATAACTAGAAATATTCTGTTTAATTTTGGGTTAAACATAAACGTCCACCTACATAGCCATTATATCGGTTCAGTATCGACTTTTCTATTGGACACTTGAATATTATAAAATATAATAAGATAGCCACTGGTATTTAAGACACTTTATTTGAGAATTCTCAAATAAAACCAAAATAGCATGCAGTTAATGTCGCTTCTATAAATGGATTTTAAAATAACTTGAGCAAACAAAAGGAAAGTCACTTCTTTAAGAAGCTGTCGTTGTATACATCACCTAAATATAAATATGTGACACTAAGTTCTCAATTTGACTTGTTCTGCCTTGCTATATTCAGTTATTCTTCTATGCCTTTTTCAATTCACTCTATCACTCTATTTTCAGCATATATGTGTGTGTGTGTGTATGTGTATGTGTGTGTGTGTATGTGTGTGTGTGTGTGTGTCGATAGATAGATATAGAGGTAATTATGATTCATGTATATATATATATATATATATATATATATATATATATATTTATATATATATATATATATATATGTGTGTGTGTGTGTGTGTGTGCGCGCGCGTAGTATTATTATATGTATATATGTGTGTGCATGTGTGCGTGTATATGTCTCTCGCTACTGTTCTCGATTTCTCTCAATCTGTATGGATATATACTTGTGTGTGTGAATGTGCATTTCTGTGTGTGAGTAAGTGCAACTACTGTTTATTAAGTCTATCAATATATTTTATCGCTGCACCGTTATAAATGAATCGAGAATGTTCGATATTTTGAGAACATCAAAATAAAATAAGCTAGAATAAACTAAAACACTATATTGAATGTAATAACTAGAGGCTATCCAATAATATATACAAAACCTACAAATATATATACACAGAGTGTGCGCTCGTTTGCGCACTCACACAGACACACATACAGACAGACAGACAGACAGACACACACACACACACACACACACACATATATAAATAAAGTGAAATATTTTGTAACTCAGTGTGGTTAAGGCGCTTTCGTTGCATCCATTTGTTTTCGGTTCAGTTCCGTTGCCTAGCGTTCTATTTGTAGGTTCAGTCCTATTTTTTGAGGTTCGTCACTTCTATTATGACCCGGATAGAATAAGTACTAGACTTTAAAAATATATCTTGGGGTCGATTTCTTCGACTAAAAACGCCTGAAGTCTGTGATCCAGGATGGCCGCAGTCAAATGACTGAAAGAAGTAAAATAATACACATATATATCTTTCCACTTTTCTCTTCCTTTGTACGGCCACAACTCGAATACTGCTGCCCCTTGAAGTCTCCCCATACAAAACAAAACATCTCGATCATTGAATCACACTAGAGGGCACTCACTAAAAAAATTGAAGGCATGACTAATCTCGATTACTGGGACCGCCTTAAAGCCTTGAAACTCTATTCTCTACAGCGTCGCCGGGAGCGATACATTTGCACGATGTAGTGAATATACCGCCAGCATTACCCAAACAACCTGAACATTAGTTTCAAGGTTCATCCAATGCTGAGACCACGGGCCATACGTCCCCTGCACAATTCAAGATCACAACATATAGGTACACTGCGACGCAAATTCTGTTTTTCAACACGCCTTGCCTTGTTTAACATTGTCCCAAAACTGATCAAAGAGGAAAAGGATCCCTTTAAACGGAGTCTGGACAAATTTCTTCACGGAATACCAGATAAGCTACCTGTACCTGAATACAACTCACTCAACAAGAACTCACTACTTGAATGGACCATAATACCACAAAACCTGACTTAAAAAGGATTTAGATAATCCTATCAGGCGGTGCTATTAAGTTAGACATGACCTCGACCAAACTCTGGTCGAAACATCTCAGTTTTATCTAAGTTTATATATGTATATTAATGTATAATTCTTCCTTGGAATAAGTCGAATCAACCCCACAAAGCTATAAATAATAAATTGCAAATATTATGTTGAAGCAGTGGCGGCTTTCGACTTCTCAGCAAAGGTGTTTTTTTTCTTCTTCTCTATATTGACATGCCTTATATATACCATTATGAATGTGTTTCGAGATCCACGAAAAGAAAACTATTTCACGTTCTGTCGAAAATTTATGGCATTTTATATAACGTCACCAACAACAACAACGACACAGACAGACATAAAAGCACGCGAACACACACACGCACACGTGTGTATGTATGTATCTATATATATATATATATATATACATATATATATATATATATATTTGATCAGACTATGTCCTTGGCTGTATGAACGTTGCAAAGATGCAAAAACAAAGGATAATATTCAGACGGCACGGAAGTTAGAAAACCAAATGATAGAGCAATATCTGTATAAAGGGGAGTGTCATATAAATCAAATGAACATTTACTATTGCCTTATTGGTTATTCTTAGAATGTAAACTCTGTTACTAACCCCGTCACATGCACACTCACGCATGTGTATGTACAAATGCAAACATCCCCCAAGTTTTAGCATGGTTTAAACCTTGTGAATTTTTAATTATTTCTGCTATTTTCTATTGAACATGAATTTTGCAGCAGTCATAGTGAGTTAAGATTCTGTGAAAAATGACAGATGAATAGGTTAAGGAAATCTTAGAATTTTCTATATTTACCAATAGTATCAGACTTTATCTGTCAGTCAGAAATATTCGGAAATGCAAGAATGAATAAATGAAGAACAAAAAAGAGAATCTTGTTATCTTGGGTTGTATTCTATGCAAAAAAAAAAAAAAGAAAATAAAAGTAAAAAAAGACAAAAAAAAAAAAACAAGACAAAATGGCTTAAAATATATAGAAATGCTGAAAAAAATTCTTAAATATAGCTAATACGTTTTATCATCATGTTCGGTATCAGCATCATTATGATCACGAAGTCTTGATATTTTCCTTATCTTCATCATCATCATCATTATAATCATCACAACCTTCATCACCGCATTTGCCATCATATTTATCAACATCATGCTGTCTTGCTTGTCTCGCCTGTCTTGTAAGTGTTACTTTTCTTGCAAATGCCACCTTGAAACTCCCCATCCTTATGTACTACAACCGAAAATAGCAACGACAACAACAATAACTACTACTACTACTACTACTACTACTACTACTACTACTACTACTACTACTACTACTACAATTGTTTATCCTGCCGCTATTTCAACACCACTGCTACAATCAGCATTATTGCTATTATTTGTTCATGATTTCCTGAATTTTCAGAGCCTTATGTTAGTTTGACACGCTTTCTCTAAATTTACTATATCAATCACTCATGAACCAGTTTCGATTCAATCGAGTGTAACCTGTACTTCGTTTTGTGACTTTACTTTAACTGTACTGAAAAGACCATACTTAAAGTATGTGCTTAGCAGAGCAAATATATTCATAAGTCCTGGTGTTTGAATGATGTATCTCTCCACTTGTCTTTAGATAATTTCCAAAAAATCTGCTACTTTCAGGATTGTTTCTGCCTACAGGCCTAACATTCTTTTAATATCTATTTAGGGATCTTAGTGCACCAAGAGTTTTACAAATATTTTAGAGAACATTACCATCTATCGAAACTGATATGTCGATTAGTGGTAGTTTTTTCGCGTTTGTGTGTTTCTCGAAAACAATATCTACTCGGTTCCTAATCTCTCTATATACATTCCATAGTTATTGCACACATTCCAGCATGGGTAAGTCCCAATTCCAACAACGTGTAGCCGGTAGTCACATTGCTTCTTTCCAATTACCACATAGTGCACTTCAATATCTATTTTCGGTGGTTTCTGTTGAAGATTTTCTGATCTTAGCAAATCAGTATTTCTAGCAGATATTATTATCCAGCGCTAGAGGCTATATTGTGATACTATTTGTCGTACAGTTCTTCTCTATAATGCGTTTCATACCTGGTCAATGAAACGGCCAGCATATTTTTACTTAACTTCATAGATGCAACCGCCATATCATTCTCAATTAACACACTAAGTTTTGTGAGAAAATTGCAATATTATATTATCCAGTGCTACAAGTAAATAAATGACTACACCAATGAGATTCGTACATTCAATTATAATGTAGTACTAGCATTTACACATTTTAAATTTATAGTTTCTAATGGGACAGCGTATTCGCAATCAGAACTTCCAAATTGTTGCACCTTGTGGAGTCAACTTCACAGGAACTCAACATGTTTCTAGTTATTATCGCTCCATATCGATGAACAACAAAAAATGAACTTGAAGTCATTTGAACTCAGGAATCTTTATACAGCATGTGAAAACAAAATATCATGATCATCGCTTCTATACCTTTTATCCTGGCGAGGGTAACCCTTATGACACGTTTCTTCGAAAAGGTGCCCCAACAGTGTATGTGGGTCTGCGCAAGATTTTACTTTATAGAAAATCAATATTATCGTAACTACGTAACATTTCTCTCTCTCCATACCAGCACAGATTTTCAAATGTAAATCAAGAAATGAAACAGCTTGATACTAGTGTCGTTCTAGGCGTTGCCATGAGAGCGTAAACATGCAAGATATATCCCGGTATTTAAGTTGTCTGATGCTTGAAAATTTTATTAATACGCAAGTGCAGGGTTTCTGCTATATTTTTTCACCCCAAAATCCTCTGTAGAGTTTGAATTCCGAGTACAGAAAACCAGATATTAAGTTAAAATACATTCTATTACACTATGTAACGATTTTCTCAATCCGACCTTTGAGTGTGTAAATTCCCTTTTACCAAAATTTGTAATATTGTTTACCTTTATATAGTATATATGTGTCACAAACCATGCTAAATGACTGCAGATTTTTACGAGAAAGGAAGTTATATATTCAAACAATGTGTATAACCGATCTTTATCATAAGAACTAACGATTGAAATCCTACGCTGTTGGTGGAACTCCAAAATCTATCAGCCTGATTTCATTCTTCAGTACATATGGAAATGAAAGAGGCTTTTGCTGTCGATGGACTGCCTATAAATAACAACAATGTTATATTCCATGCATAACCTCACATCAGAAAACGTTGAAGGGGCAATAAAATTACAGTTATGTAAGAAAACCTAGATGTTCACCGCTGAGACGCTTATTATAATAGATTTACTCGATCTTGTATTTTTCTGTAGCAAAATAGCGACAACAATAATAATGATCCGTCATTTAGGGGAAATAGCAGGCAATATCGACTTATCACGAACTCAAATTTCATAATGTGAATAAACTAATCTGTGGAATGTAATATAATGACAGTGATTTGTTTTCTGTACTTCAAGGTGGCTATTTATTCGAATGCGAAAATATACGCATTCACCTCCATGCACATACGTGAGAGAAATTACTTCAGCCTAAATTGCAACCGGTGAGGAACAGTGAAATGGATTAAGTACGTGGATAGCTGCTCTACGCTTTACTATTAATGATCGCCCATAAACACGCTGAATGTGTTCTTTTTATACGTATATGCATGCTTGTGTAGGCATATGCATGCATATATTTATGTGTGTGTGCCATTTATCATGTTTCCGTTTATGTATAAATTATATTGTACAGCTGACTTTCTGTTTCTGTCATGACGTCTATCTCTTAACTGGAATTCTTCGTGAATATCTTTATACAGACTGTACATCATTGAGCCATTGTGTATATTAATGGTATATTCTTAATACCTTTCTTTATTTCTCGCTGATATAACAGCAGAAGCGAAGTTGCGATAAGAACAGAGAAGAATAGAGTTAAAAGATGAAAGACAAGTACAACGCAAAAACAAAGATACATACATATACATACACATATATTCATATATGATCAGATAAATTGAACAAGGAAAATATTCGACTTTGACACTATCTTTGGAAAACAATTAGGGATATCTTGACGCTTGCAAATTTTGATTCTTTTCAATCTATTATTGTAGAGGACATATATTTCTTTCCTTGTCTTTAGTTTTAAAAAATGCAACAAAAAATTATTTGCCTTCATTCGTGATAACCTTTACGGTCTTATACACACAGTATTTAAATCTGACTTGAAAGCAAAAATGTTTAAATTGAGGTTAACGTCAAAAAGACAGCTTTATATCTTAATAGATATTTAGTAACAGAAACTTGCTAAAGAACGAAACACGGAATTTTCAAACATCAGTGGATATTCTAAATGTCACATCATCAAAAACGTATTTGAAGATTTCAGTTAGACCATCTTTCAAACTTCAGTATATAATGTTTTATATATTACGATGTGTATGATACGAAATTATTTAACCAGAAGCAAAATGATACACTGCTCCATATGAATACAATTCCGAGCGTATAACAGAAAGGAAGAACGTTTAATAAGTTTCTTTTCTTTTTCGTGAATATATAGGATGGAATATTGTTATTACTCATGATTTGTATCGGAAAGTGAAGGGTTCATGTTGTACATGAATACCAGCGTATGTAATTATGACCTCTATCATTGCTTCATTGAACACAGTGAATCTTTAGTTCAGTGAATCGTGATGCGTTATCAGAATTTCTCAGGAAAGATGATTGTCTTGATAAATGCAGAAATATCAAGACATTTCATGAAGATATGATATCTTGTGTAACAAATGATGGACAATTTTCAATTTTTTTTCTTTTTATTTAATTAATGTTGGGGTAGAGCATGGTGATGTAATAAGTTCCATTCTATTTATCATATGTTTCACTATAGATACTTTCTCAATTTCTTCAGAGATTGCTTTGAAGTTATTTATATGTACTACCAAACAACTGTTAAATGAATAAAACATTTTAAAGCGCACATATCTCTTTTCCTGAAAAGATAATTTCTGTAGGTTGATGATATTGAAATTGTGGCACAGATGAAAAAGACCTTCATGTGCTGTTGGATAAGATTTCATTGTAACATGTTCAGTCTGACAATAATCTTAGTAAGGATGCCATTCTTTATGGACCCCGCCATTGAAATCCTACTAATGATTGCCATACAACACTGTATATCATACAAATTTGAGAAGTGTGTCTATGTTGAAATGTCATTGCAACTTATTGGGCAGATATGCGAAATTCATCGCAAATAAAATCAAACATTTCTTGGTCAACGTTTCGAGATCCACCAAAATAGAATTATTTCACGTTCATGCCGAATAATATTAAAAATAAATTTAAAAATTTAGATATTAAAAGAATCGAATCAATCTTAATAAGCACCTATAATTTGGATCGTTTTTAGGGGAGGTATTATCAAAATCTTGTCTTATATCTTGCAGAAATATATGTTAAAGCGGTGTTGAAGTCAGGGTAGCAAAACTATTGTAAGAGGAGACGCTCGTTCGTCATTTAGTAGTAGAATGATCTAAGCTATTTAATTCATTTGGAACACGGATGCATTCCAAAGCTTCGAGTCTATGGAAAAAAATGCCTTAGAGAAACCTCCTTATTTATCAAAGATACAGCATTGAATAGAATATAAAGGGCAGTATGTGTGCCCCCGTTTGATCGAGTATCATACAAACAAGTTACCAAACGCAGCCATGAAGTTTAAAGTAGTCGAATTAAAACAAGACGCAGGAAATGGTAATCCCTTTGATAATCCCTTTCAAGAGTTCAAACTGTGATCGATTTTGTCTCTCAAAGTGTTACTTCCTCACATATTAAAGAACAGCAAACTAATAAATATCTGTCACTCTAAGAACATTGAAATGCGGACACGGTGAAATGGCTTTTGTATCGGGCAGCTGAATAGGCAGGTATCTGTACACATTATCAAATTTCATACTTCTTGCCTGCATTTAAAGAGAAATATATTTTGTAACAAAGCTTTTATAGAATAGATGTTTGTGTGATTATATGTATGTTTGTGTGCGTATATGC
>NC_142946.1:17551758-17604258 GCF_046866305.1 Octopus bimaculoides | reverse complement strand
TATCAAATATGAATATGAAATATGTGAGAAGGGAAAAAGGCTATTAATAAAATAAAATTGAAATTAAAATTAAGAATGACATTCATAGTTTACTGTTATTTCTTGCATGCACACATGGTCTTTTCTTTGAACATGGTAATTCTCTTCTCACATATTTTATATTCATTTTTGATAAGATTTTTCAAAAAAACCGAAACATGTAAATTAATTAAAACACCCCAAAACTGTTTTAAAAAGCGGTATTTTCATGTTTATTCATTTTCAAAAAATATATATATATATATATATATATATATATATATATATATATATATATATATATATATATGTGTGTGTGTGTGTGTATGTGTGTGTGTATGTGTGAGTATGTGTGTGTGTGTGTGTCTCTTCTTCTTCTTCTTCTTCCCATTATTATTAGTAGTAGCAAAGCGGCGAGCTACCAGAATCGTTAGCACGCCGGGGAAAATGCTTAGCGGCATTCTGTCCGTCACTACGTTATGAGTTCAAATTCCGCCGCGGTCTACTTTTCTTTAACATCCTTTCAGGGTCGATAACATAACTACCAATGAAGCACTGGGGTCGATGTTATCGGCTAGAACTCTCCTCTTGTGCCTTTAGCAGAAATAATAATAATAATAATAATACTAATAATAATAATAATTATTATTATTATTATTATTATTATTATTATTATTATTATTATTATTATTATTATTATTATTTAAGGCTGGCAGAATCGCAAGCGGATGTTCTTGCGTCATCACCTTCTGAGTTCAAAATCCGCGCAGATCTCTTTTCAATTTAGTCACTGCATGGTTTCACTTCCTAAACCGAATGGTACGCTGTGTTATTGAGCAAAAACGCTTCTTGTTACGTTGCTATGCGATAGCGTGGACGCCTGAATTCGGCGTGGTACACAATGCACTTGTTTGGACAGCGTCGATTTGATAGAAAGAGTGAACTAATATACAGGACATACTGTGGATCACTATAAACAAATCATTCGTACATGTCTTTTGGCAAAAAGCTGATCACTCATGCATCATCTTCGACTGTAGAGGCCATCATTATTATCATCATTATCAATAAGCACAACTTTTACAGTTTTCGTACCTCAAACCCTTGCAATTTCAAATTTTAAGGAATTACATATGATTTGAATTCCATCCTCCCCTTTCTTTTCGAGTATCAAACCGGTATCAATAAGCATCTTCGCTTTTCGTTCCCCATTATCGTTATATCTGGTCTGTTATTTTCCAGCTTCTTACCAGTTTGAAAAGCCCCACAAAAGTTTGCATATATATACCATATACCTCCAGCTTCAAATCCCCATTCCTGACAAAGCTTCTGACAAAAATTTCGCTACTTATTATTATTATTATTATTATTATTATTGCCTTTGCACAGCTTCTAACGCTGGAGATGTATTATAGTGTCAGCTGTTTTGTTCACTACCAGTGAACTAATGTAACACCTCTTATTTTTCGAGCACCTTCCGGAGTATTAGAGCGGTTTCAAGCAGTGCTGTTTTCTGCAAGTGCTCCACCCTTATTGCAGCCCCTATTTGCTCCACGTACTTCTCGACATTTTTGCTCACCTTTCCCAAGGCTCCGACAATTATTGGTACTACTGCTACCTTTTTAATCGACCACAACTGCTTAACTTCCCAAGCTAACCTGTCATATCTCTCAACTTTTCTTTCTTCCATATCGCATTTCTTGTTGTCAGCTGGGTATGCTATATCTATGATCCAGCATAGTTTGCTTTCTTTCTCAATTAAGACTATGTATGGCTTCCTATTCCCTACCTTATGGTCGCACTGACAATGCTGCCAATCTAGAACTTTAATTTATTATTATTATTATTATCATTATTATTATTATTATTATTATTATTATTATTATTATTATTATTATTATTATTATTATTATTGATTTTCATGGAGTGAAATAAGACCGTTTCATATATAACATTAATTTAACACTATTGTCACAAAGCCCCTTAAGTTTTAATGATAATGCAAAACAAATATGCAATATACTCTATGGATTTATAACCAAAGAGAGGAAAGGAATCTAAAAATAACGTTGAACGAGTGGCCTCGAGTTTCATGGAAACATGAAATTTGTATAAAGTACAAATATAATTTATATACAATTAAATATAATTGAACATGTACTGAAAGCTAGCAAGAAGAGCATTAACGCTGATCAAATAATAATAACCATAATTATAATAGCATGAATAATAATAATAATAATAATAATAATAATAATAATAATAATAATAATAATAATAATAATAATAATAAAAATAATAATAATAATAATAATAATTATTATTATTATTATTATTATTATTATTATTATAATAATCGTACTGATGATTTTAATAAAAAATATAATTATTGTTATTATAAAGATATGATTTTCATCAACGTGTAGTAGTAGTAGTAGTGGTGGTGGTGGTGGTGTTGTTGGGTGTGGTGGTAGTAGTAATAGTAGTAGTAGTAGTAGTAGTAGTAGTAGTAGTAGTAGCAGTAGTAGTAGTAGTAGTGGTGGTGGTGGTGGTTATTGGTGTTGTTGTTGGTGGTGGTGTTGGTAGTAGTAGTAGTAGTAGTAGAAGAGCATGATGTCTGGCTCGACAATGAATAATGATAGTCATAGATAAGTTTTCGAAAATGGAAATTAGAAAATTTCGTGACATCCATGATTGTCATCTTAATTATAATCATTGTTGACGGAGGTCCTATATTGTTGAAAACTTTTCTCTCTTTCAGATATTATTTCATTCTATTATAATGCACGCAATACAAAACGAATTTCAGTTGAATAAAACTTTAACGAAAACAAAGGATAGTTAACAAAGGAATGTTAACATATATATTAAAAAAAATTACGATGCATTTAATCCTTCGTGAATCCATCTCAGTTAAAAATGTTACGAATTTTCATGTGATGCGATGCAAGACTTTCATGTTATTTGTGGAAAATTATCACATTGTTTTGCATGGCAGAATTAATTTTCTATTTCCTGATTTATCCGATTCTCTCAGATATAATTCTGTCTAGTTAATTGAAACAATGAATCACTACGTGGCGACGTGCTTCGGTATAATCCCTTAATTAACTGTACCAACATGCGTATATATATATATGTATATATATATATATATATATATATATATATATATATATATATATATATATATATATATATATATATATATATATATATATATATACACGTGATTAGGAAGCAAGCTTCTCACCGCACAGCAACACCTGTATCTATATGTATGTATGTATGTATGTATCTGTGTGTTGTGTCAACGTGCGTGTAGTGTGTACATGCATGTAGTAACGTTTCAGTACATATATATATATATATATATATATATTTATTTATAAGTCAGTAAATAGTGGGGTTGTGTTAACCGCACGTGGAGAAATAATAGGAAAATGTAAAAAAGCCAGAATGCTGAACTGGTAGCATAATTTAATGAAGATTTTTTTCTAACCGGTTTTCATTGCGATGAAGCAAAGTATCAAGAAGAAGGAGAATGAAAATGTTTTTTTACAAAGAAGTACAAAAAAGTACAAAATGAAGAAAATATTTTTTGTCTTATGCATTATTGTATCGACAGCAGAAAAAGAAACATTTAAACTGATTGGTGAAATTCAATGTTACAATGTAAAATACTAAAAAAGATATCTCAAAATATTTCCCTACTACCTGATTATCTTGTTAATCGCCAATAATTCCAATTGCTATGAGAACAATAAATACAGTGCAAAAATATAAATTGCGATTCAAAACATCACCAATTTGTATCTTAGGCGATGTCTAACTTGAACCGCAGGAATAGTTATAAACCAATGCGAAGATACAAAAGTGTATTTCCAGCGGTCAAGAAATAAAATACAACTGAAGTATGAGAAACGATTTTACCCATTTCCCTGTGTTTTTCTTTCTGTTCCTTTCTGATACCCACGCTGTTTTTGTTTCAATCTGTCTCTTCATCCTCACAACAACAGCCTTATCGGCATACACCCACTTAAAAAGCACACCCTGTGTGAAAATTCGGGTGATGCAGGTCACAGTATGCATTGCGCCTGGAAAGAGGTCAAAGTTTGAACTGGGGGCTGACAATACTTTCTCAACTGCTTTGCTAATATACCAGCAGAAATAGATGAAGCACATGACAGGCTTAAGCCGTCTAATTTGATGCGTAATACAAAAATATACATAAATATCTAAAAATGAAATGAAAATAGTATTATTATAATTACATTTTGCTATACGTGACAGGAAAATTAAATGAATTATTGAAAGAATGTGCAATGGTATGGACAAATAATATGGATAAATATTTTGAATCGGAGGAAAAATAATACGGACAATTATTGTTAATTATATCTCTGAGTCTATTATTTTTCCAATCATTTTTACGAAAACGGATGTTTTCACTTTTCAACTATTTACAGATACACGGTAAAAGAGATGTAATTTAATTTTGAGTTTTTCAGTATTATGTGAATTATTATACAACCAATTTATAAATAATTGGAAAAGGGTAATAGAAAAAAGAATTAACGGAAAAGAACGCAATAATATTTTTGTTCAACCGAATGCTGACGCTTAAATAATTACATCCACGTCTACATTAATCTGACGAATTTACCAGAACATACAGTCTAATATATTAGAAAAAATATATTGGAAATCATCCAAGAGTTAGAAAGTATTTTAAATACTTTAGCACATTGAATAGTGTAAGCTGTTAATAAAACATTTCTTTCTTCCATGTGTAGATGTCAGATTCAATTGATTACGTTGCTCCTGAGATCGATACGTGTATTTAAATATTATAGAGGTATAATTTCCTCTTGCAGTTATGCGAGTAACGTTAAACCATTTTCCCCTCATTTGACATAAATGTTGATAACAATTTGCAGTTATCTGGCTACACTTAATAATGACAACTGTTTTCCTAGCGTCACTTGCAATCGCATTGCTTCTAAAATAGAAGTTATTCAATAACAGTGGTATTATCTATAGGCAAACATCTTTGCTTCCTTGTTAACCAGTTCTGTCTGACACATAAATCATTTGGTTTGAAAGAATTATTTACAAGAAACTACACCTCTGACAATTCCATCAGAATCATCACGTCTCTAGTATCTGTTCTTCTGTCTGATTGTACTAACAGTTCCTTCATTTGCAAAGGAATTTATCCTTATTCAGGCAACATAACATGAACTTAAATTTGCAAGCAGAAAAGCTGCAGATTTGGGCAAAAACGTGAATAGTTTAAACGTCTTTGATATTTCGCTTATCTGATAACTTATCTACTCAGTGAGATTTATATTTTAAGCAATATAATAACTTGCCCCAGCCCAACGTGCCCATATATTATCTTATTGTCTAAATCACACTATCGATACATTATTACATGGTAGCATATTATAAAAACGGCTGCCTTCAATAGATCTGTTATAAACTGTCTATGAAGAAGAAGGATATTAACTAATGTTACCGTTTAACATTTTAGAGAATCAAGGGAATTCTGTTGTAAAAAAAAAGAAAAAAAAAAGAAAAAAAATTGAACCATGTTTCTTATTCGTGGCCAACCTCAGATAAATGTGTTGGTTATTTCCTACATGATTCAGCTTTCCATCATATTGATTAAATTCGAAGAACGAGAAAACGTAACAATAGCTTTTTGTGTTGGAGATTTCGCACAGCATTTCTGTAAGGAATAACCAAGATTTCATTCACGACTGCTGAATCTGAACTTTAACACGGAACTAAAGAATTATGCAGAAATGCTTTTCTTGTATATTTGCTGAATACAGACCCACACGCACCCGCGCACACATGTACTTCCACACGCACACACACAGACCCACTAACACGCACGTGCACACTGACTTTCGTTTAGATAACTCACACAAATCAACATCCACGAATGCATACATCCAAGCACATCATCACGCACACAGACAAAATGAATTAATGTGTTCTTATCTATCTATTTTTCTTGATAGCCAGCCACACACACGCGCGCACACACATACGCACATATATATGTACAAAAACACACATCTAGGCAAATTTGTAAGTGTATTTATATATTTATATTTACATATATATATATATATATATATATATATATCTTCAGAGGCATACTAATATATTCAGAAGTACGCACCTACACACACATACATACAAATATATATATATATATATATATATATATGTGTGTGTGTGTGTGTGTGTATGTGTGTGTGTGTGTGTGTATGTGTGTCTGTGTGTGTGTACGTACGTAAATATGTACAGCCTTTCTGTGAAACTCATTAACTTTACGATCATGGTAATCATACGATTATGATATTTCAACCGTGTGCCTGTATGTTTGATTATATATATAATGCATTCGCACGCACACACTTTATTGCTTTCATTCATTTGAACTGAAACCTATGCAAATATACGTATAAGTATTATATATATATATATATATATATATATATATATATATATATATATATATATGTGTGTGTGTGTGTGTGTGTGTACACCCACATATATAAGCGTGAGTGCGTTTGAGTGTGTGCATGTCTATAAACATATTTATAGACGCATTGGTAACTGGTCATATATATATTTATACACATACGAACAGATTCTGTATACATGTGTTCGTATGTTACAGTGTGCGCAGTCACCCGATTACGATAGTCTCAAAATATATAACAATGGAGTTCGGCCAAGATAAATGTTCCTGCCTGATTTTAAAATGAGGAAAATATTTCAGGCCGTCTAGCAACTAATCTATCAATGGCCAGACTATTTCTACAGCAACATTTTACGTAGAATGCTACTGGTAATTAAAGTGTCGATGAAAATATATCCCAAGATAGCTATAGCTAACATTGAACCTGCGATGAGGAAATACTGCAATTGAATGTAAATATACATAATCACTTAATATCTAAATTTCAAAACAAAGGAAAAGAATGTGTGTTCTTGATCAGGTGTTATCAGGCTTCTTCCGTGTTGCTGAAAGATTTTAAAAATCGAAATGGAGGAATATTTTAGTTAACTTAACAAGGGAAAATAGAACTAACTGATAAATTTGTCCTTCAGAAAGAATAAAATGAATTAGGCATATTTATTTAAATATGCAAGATAATCGTGATGGTCATGTTTGGAACGTGTCTAGGCTCAGTTTTGAAAGAATGGGACTAAATGAAAGTATTCAGAAGCTGCCATGATGCAGTTTTTTTTTATCGTTGTCATTCTGTAACGACATCGTATCTATGAAGTCCATTCTCTCGTATTTTTACTATGCAATAGTTGAACCTTGAAAATACGTTGTGGTAGTCAGATGCTGAAGTCTTTTTGTATTGGATTCATTTTTGTCTTCAATCTACACACTTCTTGTGCCATTACTTTATTTCTAGCGTTCTTATGAAATAAATATCAGTGTCTCTCTCACTGCTCTTGTGATTATATTCTTAGCAATATCCGTAACGAACCTTGAAAATACGTTGGCATACAACATGAGTAAAGGCATTCGCATGGAGGCAGGACCCCTGAAATATTTCGAGAACAAACTGTTCGAATATGATATATACAGGATATACACGTAACAGTAAACGTCTAAAACATTGTAAAAATAGTTATATGAATTATCTATACGACATCAAGGACAAAAGTATTTTCGTCCATTACGTTATTATTAATTATAAACTATCTACGCATGTATTATTTTCAGAAGCAAATTGTAAGTAGTAATACATAGTAGTTATTCTAATTGAAAAGAAATGAAGAACAAATAATTCAAACTCACCCCTTTCTCTTTGGAAATAATATAGTAGAAAATGACGTGTGTAATAATACTGGAATACTATGTTTGGTTTTCAAGCATCTATTACAAAATCTTATTGGAAAATAAAGCAACGGACCACAACATTAGTATACGAGATTACTAAGAAAATTCTATTTAGAAATGACTATGCGTTAATGATTTTATATATATATAATGTGTGTGTGTTTGTGTGTGTGGATAGATACATAATACACATATACATATATAAACACATATATATGTACATATGAATGTATATACATGTATATATAAATATATATGTACTTATATACGTATACATGCATATACATATGTGCATATGCACACACATACACACACACACACATACACACACACACACACACACATATATATATATATATATATATATATATATATATAAAATACACACGCACATACACGCAGAGAAAGAAACTTGAAATGAAAAAATAGAAACTCCATTAATAATTAAGAAAAGTTATCTGTAAGCTCGTACAATAGGAGTTGAACAAGAGGTTTTTAGGAATATTGCAATATATATTATCTTCACGAATGTACTTTATATATGGCATCACGTTCTGAGAGAAAAAAAATCTACTACTGTTTTTTTTTTTTTTTTTTTTCTATTTTACTTTATTGTTTTTCGTTAACAAGGCCAAAACCATTTTATCTGATTCTGAAAATGACAAAATATAGAAGAAAACATATATATTTAATAGAATTTTGGCTATTTTTCCTCAATTCATTTAGTGTTAATGTGTGAAGCATATGAAATAAAAAGAAATTCTTATTATATTATTCGAATAAAATAAGTAAATTTGGGGATTCGTTGGTGGTATGAAATATAAGGTCGCACAGATATTTCCGGTTTTGTTCTTTCAGAGGCATCAGCTTCAAACCCAGCAGCCGCCGAAGACATTGCTTTGTTATAATCAATGTCATCTGAACACACACGATATAGACAATAGTTGAATTTGAAGAATAAGGTATTAGATTATAAATTATTGCTCTCAAACTATTTTTACAAACTGGGGTGTATTGCATGGAACTTGATAGAGATAAATGAATAAAGTGATGTGGTATAAGCACCCTAGCTTATACCTGTCAAGAATCCTCGAAAAGTTCTTGACCAGCAGTATGTGAATGTGTGTACCCATCCTTGTTGAGCTGCTACCAAGTCTCATCCGTATTTCTTTAGATTTAATATATAGCATTATTTGATAAAAAATATGGGTGCTTTGTTTGAGCTAAATCCATTACGTCGATTTATTATCTTTAGCGTTACACATTTCTTCAACAACGGACAAATTATGAGTGTACTGGTGTTATTCTACTATGTGTTTCAGCCCTAAGGCTGTGGATAATAATAATAATAATAATAATAATAATAATAATAATAATAATAATAATAATAATAATAATAATAATAATAATAGCGTTACTCTTTGTCTTTCATCATCTTTCTCTTCTATATCGGTGAATGTTTTGTTTATGTTCTTTTTTTGACAATAACAAACGCTACACTAGCCACTTTCTCTCGACTACTCCGCCACCCACACCGTTCTTGCTCATCGTAGATAAATCCTCCCTAACACAGTTGCCAAAAAAAAAAAACATATCGCTTTTGGACGACAACAACTTCAATACTAGCTGAGAATTCATTCTTCCTCTTTGACGATATAACTTTGCTATTCCCGAATAACAATGCACATTGGAAAATGCTGGATCAACTATGTAATTAGAACGATCTTATTTGTCTTTATTTTTCGAAAATACTTAATGCTTAAAATTCTATATGACAATACTTTATCTAAACATTAGTTACAATTCGATCGCTCTCTCCTCGGTTACTTGACAGAAAAAAAAATACGAATTGTGTTGCGTTTCAATGATACCCCAAAAGGAAATTCTGCTCACAATTAGAGACCAATCTCTTGCCTCCCACTCTCAGCAGGAATTACTGAAGAACTGTAAAAAAATTTCTTAATACGAACGATTTTACTGATGGAAGAAAAAGGTTGTAGAAGATGATACAGAGGTAAACAAGACCAATCATTGATAGACAAAATGGTAATTAATGCAAGATTGCAAACGAAGGAGAACAAATCTGAGAATGACCTGGATTGACTATCGCAAAGACTATGATATGATTCCACATTCGTGGATCAACAAAAACTTACATCAGTTTGGAATTATGAGGAACGTAACATGTTTTCTGAAGAGACTATATGAAAGACTATAATTGCATTATGTTTTCATTATATACATACACACACACATACATTCATTTATAGATGCATGTGTGTACGTATGATTATAAATACATACACTCACACGCATACTCTCACTCTCTCTCTCACACACAACACACACTCACACACACTTATGTATATATATATATATATATATATATATATATATATATATATATATATATATATATACATATATATATATATATATATATATATATATATATATATATATATATATATATATATATATATATATATATATATATACATATATATATATATATATATATATATATATATATATATATATATATACATATATATATATATATATATATATATATATATATATATATATATATATATATATATATATATATCTATGTACACACAAGTGTTAAACTAATACAACCGCTTGTTGTTCCTTCACCTGTCGACGTCTTTTATTTTCTATAAATCTAAACTTATATGTGTATATGTGTGTGTGTGTATGTACGGTACGTGCGTATATACGTAAACGTGTGCTTTGTCCGTTTGCATATATATGTAACTATTAAACTCTCACTCAGCAGATCCCTTTTAAAGATGTTAAACCTATACTTTAAGTTCTAGCAACACGTTACGAGGCTGTGTTTGTATCTATAAATGTATTCTGAACACCTCCTGTGTGCTTTTGCTAAGACGATTAACTTCGGTTTCATTGAATTTGGGTAATTTCTCTGGCTAGCTATCACTGCTATACATCCCCGCTACCTCCTTTGTTATTTCCAATTTGTTTTGTTTCATTTTTCTGATAAACGATTCTTGTACATCACATCAGTTATTCACACTTCACAGTACAACAACCTTCAATGCACCACTTTTGTTTTTATCTCTATGCTCCTATAGTCAAGCAGAAATTCATATTTAGCTAGCATTATCAATGCGAAAACATTATGTTAATTAAAACTTTGAGGCTTAGCTATAAAGCCAAAAGATAAAGGAGATAAAAAAGATTCCTTTGTAGCGTGATAACTAAAACAATTTACCAAGCATATACACACCATTGTATTTCTTCATTAAATCACGATTATTACATCGCAAATGAGAAAGTCATAGACATTCAGATTATTACATCTTTATAACCTGATATTTGTGGTTTCAGAATTCAAATAATATTGAGAAAGAGAAGCGTAAAACACCTAATTTATATAACCACATCAGTTTTTTGTTTTGTTTTGTTTCTTCCTGCTATTTAATTTATTTTAATCAGTAATCTTCTCTTTTCGCACAGTATCTACTAATATAGACATCAAAATGATGCTTTATTCTGATTAGAAATGTCTCTTTATACACATATGTTTAATTAAAAAAAAAATGCTATTACCATTAATTAAATATCTGGTTAATTATCTTGTTATGGAACTACTAAATGACAAATTAGAAAATCACGTGCATTTATAAATGTGAGATACTAATCTATAGAAATACATGTATATATATTTGTGTAGGGCATAAAACAAGTAAATTGAGGTTTCACTATGTGCGTTTATTGCTGTAAACTGAAATATAATTTCACATTAGGAATGTAATTAAAAGCAATGCTATAAAAATCTCAAGCTGATGCCAGCATGAGTGCGTGTATGTGTGTGTGAGAAAGAGAGAAAGCGTGTATGTGTATGTGTTTGTTTGCTATGCATATTTTGAAGCGTGCGTGTATGTTTCTGATACAAAGAAATTTGAGAATTAAAACGAACACAAAATAAATATTCACATATGCATACATATATATATGCATAAAGCCTCCACTCAGTTTATTGACGTTAAATTGCTTCATAGCCTATCTCAAAATACAAAATGTAAGGATGGGCTGGGTTGCTAGATTTTTATTATAGTTATAATCGATCATGTGTAACAAGCAACAGCAATAGTATTTAAAACAGTAATACTATCTATGTTGCACAGGTCAAGGCGGATGCTGGGGCGTGCGCCATCGCAGCGCGTTGCTGCATTCATCATTTTTCTGTATATTCTCGGGCCCTTCCTGGCGTTCCGTCAGAATCCCAGAATCCTAGTCAGTTCTCATCTCTGCAAGATACCACTTTATCTGTCGTGATCATGTGGTTCGACCAGTATGAGCCTCCAACCCAGCCAGATCTTCAGTGGAGTGAATAAAGTAAGGAGGTTCTAACACGGAAAATCTTGCAGCATGGCCAAACAGTCTGACCTGGTGCTCCCGACTGAATCAATTCTTGATTTTTGAGGAGAAGCTCTGGTTGCATATAAAATCCAACCAATGGTAATCTGTTATCCTGTGAAACGTCCTGGTAGTAAAGGAGTTCATGTGGCTTCGAATCTCTTGCGTCAACACAATGATCCAGTCCTTTCATGGCTTCTTCGATCTCGAAATGATATAGCGATGGTAGGATACAATGGTAAGCTATGCATAATCCTAAGGATCTGAAACTTTGTTCTCCGGCATCTATATCTAATTGTGGATGAGAATATCGAAGCTGTTGACCGCTTGAATTATGTCGGCAATGAGATTCCTGGCGGCTGTAGCTACTAGTCTGGAAACCTAAAAGTTCTTAGTTCTGGACACATCGGACAAGGGTGTTTGATTCCGCTGATACATCTGCTGGAGAACAAAGTTTCTGGCCTTTAGGATTATACATAGCTTACCATTGTATTCTACCATCGCTATAGCATTTCGAGATCGAAGAGATTACAACGCAGGTTAGTATTTAAAACTAGCAGGTACATGTCCAGTGAGGAGTACTCCGTTGATTGAAGTATGATACAATTTCAGGTACATTGATATCTAAATAAGAAAAAAAGTTACATATTTGGGAAAACTGTATGATTTACAATCTCGTCCTCATTATGCGGTACTACATCTCTTCAATCACGAAGAGACAAAGGAGATATCAATAGCAAGGCATAATTAATAACAATTTGTTTTTAACTGCTAAAATTTGCTCCATGATCACTACAATATATTTATTAGGTGTAGGTATGGCGATGTTGCATATTAATTACACATCTCATGAAATACATCTAACGTTGTGTTTACATCTTCTAACATAGCCACTCTCAAGTTGACTAAAGATATGAACGTGAAATTTTTACCGGAAATATATGCAGGAAGTTGGATTCATTGTCTCAATAGTGTGGTCCATCTACCAATGAACTGGACCAGACCTATCTAGAAATTGAATGTTTTTAGCAAAAAGAAGGTAGTACTATTTAAAAATGTAAAGAAAACGCAAAATTATTCTTTTACTATATACTTGCAAACACTATACAAACGCATGTGTGTGTGTGCGTGTGTGTGTGTGTGTGTGTGTGTGTGTGTGTTGAACAGTTTGGTTGCAATGGCGAAAACGTGTGAAGAACCACTTCGGTTAAGAATGACTATGTGATCGCACCTACACAGTTATCCAAGGCACGAGTCACGGCAAGGTTGTTGATGGAAGAACAACAGTCGTCCACGCACATCATTTCTCCCCTCTACACGCTATCAAAAGTATCTAAGAGAAAGGCAAAAGCAAAGGCCGATACAGCATGATGCCAGCACAGCGCAACTAATTTCTGCAGTTGAGAGAACGTGAAATAAACCTCTGAGCCATGCACCTTCATATAGGTCAATAGTTGCTATATTCAACACACAATAAAAACATAAACACTTTATATTCAACAGTTATTCATATTTAAATATGCTTTGTATAAAAAATATGTTCCCTGATTTAAGGGAAATGTTCTCCTTTATGTACGTAATTTTCCTTTCAGTCATTCCCTCTACAATCGCCATTTTTATTCAGTAATTAAACCCTATGAAGACTAAAAGCTAACAGAAATATATTGGAGTGGTTATATTTGTTTTCAAATGTACTAGATATAGAAAACCTATTATATCTAAACAGTAGTGCAAGATCACTTCATGCATACAGAACTACATGTAATACGTTTATACCTAAAAACTAATGTGCAATTCTAATTGTACTTATATAAACACATGCGTAAATGAGGCGCCGCCTGGTGCGTAAAACAGAACTTGCAATTTTTAAAATCAAAACTCTGTAATTGAAGCCGAACACACATCGCCTTACTGTACTATCTTTAAAGTTGCCTCATGAAAATAATAGATATTTATTCACAACGGTTTCTTTTATTTCATAAATTTCATATCTTATGCTAGTTTGCTTTCTTGCATTTTAGCAGAAAATACCTCTAATGTTATTATTATTAGTATATATACTACACACACACACACACACACACACACACACACACACACACATACACACAAACACAGATATGCATTATTTCTTGGTATATATGTATGTATGTATGTATATATATATATATATATATATATATATATATATATATATATATATATATATATATATATATATATATACGTCACCACAGCATCACCGACTGTCAAGCGGTAGCGAGGAAAAGACACAGGTACACTCTCACACGCACACACACGCCTGAACATGGATACGCACACACATAGGTACGTTCGCATTCGCAGAAAAAGAAAAATGTTGATACAGATAGAGATATAGGTCATGATTATACAACACAATTTATTTTTCGTTATATTTTTCTCTTTTTTCTACCATTTTGGCGAGATAGACAAACAGGCATTTGATACGGTAATGTATTTAGGAAAACTATTTAGCGCTAGAATTTGCTTTCTGAGAGTTGCTTTGCTAATATCGTCGTTCCATGTCAACGGCCTATTGGGCAGATTGCCAACTTCATTAACGAGATGTGAGTAAAACTAGTCAAACGAAATTTAACTAAAGCAAAGCAAAGACGAAATAAATACATGCATCCGCCGCAGATTTGCACAAAAAATTACTCGTAACTTACTCTCTTTTAATATATATATATATATATATATATATATATATATATATATATATATATATATATATATATATATATATATATATATATATATATATATATATATCCCTCACTCTCTTTATCTCGCTCTTTTTATCTGTTTGCCTTTCTATGAAGCTCTCTCACTCATTCTGAGGTTATTTCGGTCTCTATATATTTGTGTTAATTTTCCCGTTTCTCTCTAAAACCTTGTGCTTAACACGCTCGCTAACTGCGCACATACGCACTGCCTGCGATATGTTTGCATGTGCACTTGTGTATGCATTTTACAAAGTTTGCACACAGTGTGTGCAATGTCACGCGCATATGAACAATATGCATTCCCGAATATACCCAACCGCAAATACACACAGATACACGAGATACACACACACATACACACACATTCATTTACATTCATATACATTTTTGTAAACAAGTTTATATATATATATATATATATATATATATATATATATATATATATATATATATATATATATATATATATATATCCATATATATGTGTGTGCGTATGCATATATGATACATACGTATCTATTCATCCATCTATCCATATAACAACATCCTTCATTATCTGAATTCAAACAAAAACATAAAGACAAAAATACTGCTAATTCTACTATACAAATAGAAGCAAGTGCCAAAGGAATGTGAACTAGTAGCCTCGAGGGAAGACACAGACAAAATTTCTAAAGTACCAGAAAATAAATATACAACGAAAATATAGAAAAAGAACACAATTAATTGCAGTATTCTATTTGCTCTGACATTCAAACGACCGACCGCTACAGTCAGTTCTTGTTTGTTTTTCCTTTTATACTATTTTTGAAGTTGCTTTTGGTTTACTTTTTTCAACATGTGTCAGGTTTAGAATTTTGGTTTTTCCACTTCGTATTTTTGTACGTTTTAACTTGCTTATTTCGCGTAGTGATTTCTAGGCATGGCTGTAACTATATCAGGCACGAAGATACTAGCAAGACGTCAAAAACCCTAACAAAATCTAGAAATATGTCTCTTATGTTAGCTGCTGTTGAACATACGCAACCTAATCTTAATTTTCTACCTGACGTCATAATCACGTGAATTTCATACATTTTGCACACATTTTGATTTATCTCTTTGCTTCAAAACTGCTGCTTTTATTTTTTTTTTTTTGCTATGTTCATGACATGGCGTCTTCAGTAACACCCGCAGTTAAGAATAACTATATACAAGTTTTACCTTTTATATGGTACGAAATAATGCATCATTTTTTAATGTTATAAATGTCGATAAATCAATTAGGATATATATGTACAACGTATAAAAGTGCACGCGCATGTGTGTGAAAGTTAGTCAACGATCTGTTTGCAATAGTTGAGGACGGTGTCCGTGCACCGATCTTCCTAGTTTTAGACGAAAACATCTTCTCTCAGACTTATTTTAGCGCAGTCATTAACGTATAGCTCAACGATGGTTCTGTTTGACATAAAGCTGAGTGAATTTGAACCAGTGAATTAAAATCGGAGCAACGCTGGCAAAGTTTATTCAACTGTGTTTTATCTTCCCCCACTCCCTCCCCCTCCTCTTCCTCCTCCTCCTCCTCCTCCTTCTTCACTCTCTCTCTCTCTCTCTCTCTGCATATATTTATGTCTGTGTATGTACTTGCGTATGTCTATTATGTATGTATGTATGTATGTATGTATGTATGTATATATGTATGTATGCATGTATGTGTGTATGTATGCATTTGTACACAAAATTTGGACTTCCACCCAGTTTCAGTCTCTCAAAATCTATTCTCATTGGCGAAAAAGTTATGGCCAATACGCCAAGAGGGACCGATAGGACGTTGGTCTCACTTCTGCACAATATTTACTACTTAGTATTTTCCCATGTGATTTACTTTTTAAAAATATTATTCCTCTTAATTCTTGAAGTGTTGATACGTTTCCTGAAATGTTTTTATGACGATTCTCATGGAAACAGCGATCACTTGATATAATCAAATAATTGAATCATGTACTATCACGTTTGACCCTTATTATATTCGTTGATGTTCACGCCACGTTCAAAATTTCGTTTCCCTCAGGTCGATTTTAATAGATCTTTCCTTTAATCTAAATTCCAATTTGTAACCGCTGCTGTAACAATTTGGTGATAAACTATTCGTTTTTGCGATTGAATGATTTTCTTCGTAAAATCACGAACTTTCACTATCGAAGTCTTCGGTATCAAAGATAACATAAACGCATAAGAGCCTAATATTTTGATGCAAAAATCAACTACGGACCCATGGGTTTCTTTCTACGTGAAACTGAGTTATAATAAAAATAACTTTCGGTGGAAAACAAAAATATAACATTCATGTTATTTAGCATGGTAGCAATGAAACTAGTATATTTGAAATGGTTCCAAAGTCTTAAAAAGTAACAAAAGAAGTAAATTAACTGTAAAAGCCTATCTAACAGAAATGTATATATTTCTGTCACCTTCATGATTGAGTAGCAAGGGTAGACAGCTGTAAAACCACTTACTTCAAGAACATACGCTCGCTTCAGAAACATTTACTCTAGAAAGGATGGTTAAGTATTTCCGGATTTCATAAGGTAATTAGCTGGGTTTTTTTTTTCTTTTAGGTTACTGGCGTTGAAGGCAGCTATTAATAAATATAGTTGAAGACGTTCAAATCTAGCTAAGTACGTTTTTGTATTTGACGTTCCTCTTTTCTTTTCCTGAAAGGAAAATACTTCTCTAGAAGACATTTTATGTGAAATCAAGTTGTCAAAATTAAATTAGAACAATAGTCTGTATTCTGTACCTAGCGATGAAAAGACAATGCAAATGATTACAAGATGGAGCAGTCTATTGGCAAATATTGACAACAAATATAATGCAATGTAAACACACAAGATTTATTCAACATTAAAGAGTAGAAACCTTGTATATTTTAATATATTTTAACGCTAGTAAATTCAAAAGCATTTTTGATTAAATCGGTCACATCGTTTCCTTATAGTGTGTTAAATATTTTACGATGATTTGCTATTTTTTGTTTAAATAGTTCTGTCGAGTGAAGAAAATTATAGTAATTACACCTTCGGGCTATAGTTTTTAAACCAGTTAGATAAAAGAAGCAAAAGTTCATTATTTACATTATTTACAATTGACGGATATTTGGCCTCATCTTGTTTGTGGTTAACACAACGTTTAGCTGATATACCCTCCAGCCTTCATCAGGAATTTTGGGGAAATTTCGAACCTGGGTTCTCATTCCTAAGGTATCTTTCGATGTTCTTGTTATTATTATTATTATTATTATTATTATTATTATTATTATTATTATTATTATTATTATTATTATTATTATTATTATTATTCAGGTCACTGCCTGGAATCTAAATCGCAATCTTGGGGTTAGTAGCCCGCGCTCTTAATCACTACGCCATGTGCCCGTGGCGTAGTAGTTAAGAGCGCGAGCTACTAACCCCAAGATTTTGAGTTCGATTCCAGGCAGTGACCTGAATAATAATAATAACAATAATAATAATAATAATAATAATAATAATAATAATGATAATAACAACAACAACAACAACAACATCGAAAAATACCAAAGGAATGAGAACACAGGTTCGAAACGTTGTGTTAGCATGAAAGATGAGGACAAATACCCGTCAATTGTAAATAAGGTAAATAATTTACATAATTCCTCATCTCTTAAATATAGAACTGAAGCAAAAGTTGTATTTTGTACATCTGATATCTTAAATATTTAACAAGTGTACACCAAATGAATTTATATCAATTTCCTTAACATGTGTTATTCACAAAACATCGAACTTGCTTTGGAAATGTACAAACCTGCATTTTTTAGGTTGACTTTATAAAGAATGCAGTAAAAAGTAATATTATTGAGTTTTGGTAGCTGATTAGCCTCAAGGCCAGTCATGGCTAAATAGGCCTGTTAGGAAGTGATTCTAGTCTTCAACGTCCATTAACTTCATATAAGTCAATATTTTTACAGCTATCATGTAAATTACTTAAAACGTTAGTTCTCTGTGGAACAAATAGGTTTTGCCTCGCATTTCTAGTGTAGGTCCTCCAAAAAGACGCTTCATTTTTACTGCTGGCTTTCACAATTTCAATGTCCTAAGATGACCGTTTTCATTATATCGCAATTTTCCCCCCAAAATTGAAACAGGCAATGTCTGTTATTTGGCCTTTACATGCATGGATATATATTGAATCGAGTGTGTATGAGCAATAGCAAAATATCCAGTGTTAATGCATATAATACAAGCTTCGTACACTGAAATAGGAAGCAAAATTGGGGCATCTACGCGGTTGCTATTTCTATCTCTCGTATATAAAAAGTAGTCAGATCACCCAAATATAAAAGTACATTCTTTTGTAGAAGAATTACAGCGTTATGTAAAACGTTGTTCAAAATACACTGCATTTGATTAGAAACACCTTTCTCTCATGCATCTGTGACATGATGTCTGCCATATTTTAAAAACCAACAGTGGCTATTTATAACAATAGAACAGTATGTGGCTGCTTCTGTGTTATATTTACGGCACGCTAAGGATTTTTTTATGGTGATAGATAAGATTTCATTTAAACACTTGCTACTTACAGTTATTCACCTGGACATAACAGAAATGTTTCGATGTCTCCATATCCAGTATATAGCTTATATACTTTAGAGAATGTCCAATGATTTGAACATGTATTGTCAAGCGATATGCTTTAATATTGTATTTGTTTCCTTTATTCATTATCATTTACATGACTTCACTGCTTGCATAATATTACCGATTTTATTGGGTAGTGTGTGATGGTATTCATGTCACCTCTGAGTAATAGATACCGTATTTTAAATCTTCTTTACATTAGTACCATGTATATAAGCACATGTGAGAGTGCAATTAAACACAAACACACACACACACACACACACACAAAATCACCTTATTAGCAAAGGAATCAGTGTCCTTTCAAAACAGTAATCTGTACATCATATTTCATGCGGAAATCTATTACTCAATGCCTGCTTCAATATTTCTCTCGAGAAAGCATATTTCATTACACATAACTATATACATAGAAATGTAACAGCAACGAGATAATGTCGTCTGGAATATATATCATAATTTTAAAATATATAGGTCCAGAGCTGACTTATCTGAGGTAGTCGTCAGTGGTTACCTGCATATGATGAAGGTGAAAGAATCAGAAAAACCTTTTCAGAAATATCGCCGATATTAGTCAATGAACTGCGAGCGTATCATACTGTCATTGTTTCAATATAGTGATTATGTTATCGTCACATTTTTGTTTCTTCAACAGCAGATTTGTAGAACACAAGGGGATAGTACATATACGACAGAGCCAATGGCCTGCATATATGGCAAGGACACTCATACATACATACATACATACATACATACGGACAGACTGATGTACAAACAAACATACGTATGAGAAATCTGCTGTTGCTCCTTGCAGATTAAAAGATCAGGTTTACACCTGTAATTATTGGGGCTCCGGGATATGTAACACGCTACCTAAATACCATTGTTGAGGAAAAAAGACTTCTCAAAACCAGAAAGAAGAAAGATAATTTGAAAACTACACAGGCAAACTATCACTGGGCCTCTAAAAATCTGTAAAACTGTCAAGGCGTTTAGCACTTATGGGCTTGTCTAGATATGTGACTATATGCATGAGAATACATACATAAAGCAAAACATACAAATTTGCACATATACATGCATACAAACAAAATATACAGTTGTTGATGTAGACATTCCAATGAAAGAGCTTTGGATGTAGGTTAGAGAACGGCTCTTTCTCTCTTGGCAAGAAATCTTGAAAAAAAACTGAACAATTATATGCATACATACATACATATACATACATATATATAATAACGACATCAACCACTCAAGAAATATGAATTGATAATACATACTGTATCACAATATACAATGGGACTGGCTAAAGCGGTCTCATGCGTGGCTCTCTGGATGATCTTCAAACAACAAGAAGCTATCCATGAAATCAAAATACAACAAATTTGAAACAAATTCTGTTCTATGAATAATGTACTCCTAGCACACTTTCATGGCAGGTCTCACAATGGGCTTATTTAGGTTACAAATACGCATTAACATAGTTTAGAAAGGGTAACGTTTCAGTCATACTGAACGGTAATCAATTGCCGCTATATGACTTGCTATCACATGATTCTGTGGTTTTTGAACTTTCGCTTACATAAAAAAATCTTTACTGGTACACAAACATATTTACCTAAATTGACAAAAATTCAAACATGGACACAGACACAGAAATACACACACACACACACACACACACACACACACACACACACACATATACACGCACACACATACATATATTTACACTCAAATATATATCCTTATATGTTTGTTAAAACTTTCTCAGTATTTTACCTAAGTTATTATTATCATTTTTATTAGTATGTTTTTTTTTTTCATATTTCATGAAGAATTGTGTAAATCGTTTCTCTTGAAATTAACATTTTATTCTGTTCAATAGACTTTGTTTATTCACAGATACTATAAAGAATTTTATTCGTTTTTCGTCAATATTTTCGTCTACGGGGAACAGTTTAGTACTATTTTTGTATTGCTTTAAAAAATTATTGATGCAACTTTTATAACGACTTAAAAAATATTAGTTTCATATTAATGTGTTGAATTTTTTTTTGTAGGTTCGCTATCTTTTATATTGTTTTATGCTTCATATCCGACGTTAATTCCTCTGGTATTAATTGAAACATCTTTAGGTTTGTTGTTTGTTCACTGTTGAGGATCTATGGTTATCTTTAAGATAACTAAGATAACTTAAACCAATAGAGAAAACAACAAAAAATATATATAAACTATGAGGAAACGGTTATGCTATATATATATATATATATATATATATATATATATATATATATATATATATATATATATATATATAGAGAGAGAGAGAGAGAGAGAGAGAGGGATATAGATAGATAGATACCTACATACAAAGGTAGATCCACGGGCATACACAACTCTCTTTCTTTCTGTAAATATATATTGAAATTTATATATAACATGTATCTATATATAGTATATACTTGTATATATAATACACATATGTATATATGTATATGCATATAATATACATACATATATATATATATATATATACATACATACATACATATATATATATATATATATATATATATATATATATATATATATATATATATATATATATATATATATATATATATATATATATATATATATATATATATATACCGTTTGACAATACCCACTATACCAATATACAATTTTTCGTATGATTACGTTAAGCATCTGTAAATACTCGGTATTTATTCATTTGTCGTGTTAATGTTCTTAAATGATACACAAAACCGATAGGGAAATATTAATTTATTTTAATGAAGATGACATATTTGAGCAGTTTGATTTGGTTCATGAATTGAATTACAACTAGATAAAAGCATAGTATTTGAATACTTTTGATAGATTTTTATTCCCATTTTATTTAAAGAAAAAGTGTAATGATACATACGGAATTAGTTGCTGTCTTTAGAAAGTAAAAATTAATAGAGATTTCTACGGAACACGGGTGTAATTTCCACATGATGCACAGATATATACATAAGATTAACACTTTTTTATTATAAATATTTAATTCAATTCTCTGCTAACATAACGTTGCTACCATGAACTAAATCGTGGAGGTATACTTATTAATGTTATATGCTAACAATAAGAAGGATAGTTTATGAATGTACTGCTCTAGCTAATACAACTAGTCACATCTTGCAACTGTTTCGTTGGCACACATATCAGAAACGGATTTTATGTCTAGTTTCAGATATAAAAAGACTTAGGCATTATATAGCAAACTATCCTTACTGCTTTTTTATGTTGTGTCAAGAATATGAAGATGCAACATTAATCCTTTAGTCACAATTATCCAAGTAGTATACCCGAAGAAACAATATATTGCATAAGAGGAAGCGTTTGCAAGTGTTTACAGTTATTCCCCAAGTTAAGCAGAATGCTACTACTTCCGCCTTCTTTTTCATGAAGTGTGTTGTCCCAAATCATTTCAAGATTCGAGGAGAGTCATGTATTTGGAAGTTATATGGGAGCATCCAATCAACAAGGTTTTTATAAAATGATGACCATTTGGATCTTGCATTGCGTGAAGCATAAATATCAGATTCTCCCAGGGAATTCCGTAACCCTTTTGAAATTATACTGCACATGTGTCAACTTGGAAATCTCTTAAGTCGTAGGATGAAACATCGAGAGGACATGGCTAAACACTTAAAGTATGCATTTCAGCAGGCAAACCCATATATCAATATTCAGTTCTCTGAAGCAATTTTTAACCAAGCGTTGATTGAAATTAAGGATCACGTCTTGACTGCCAAAATCAAACCGCCACAATAGTGATTTAACTTCAAGAGATATAGAAAGAGAGACAAATTATGACGTCATAGACTTCGCTGCATTTGTGAATGAGCATAAACCTAAACTTCTTCCAGAACAACGCTGTGCATATGATGAAATTATTCGTGTTTTATAACAATTATTATTATAGTTCTTGTTGTTATTTTGAATCCAGAATTGATTTCCCAATCGGAGTATAAATTGTATCCCAATTGAAGAATAAGCTGAATTTAGAATGACAAATTTCTTTACAATATATATTGCTTCTTTCGTCCAACGAACAATTTCATTCGCGAGCAAAGCTGGGTGCTTCTGCTAATAATTAGATACAGAAAGCAATAATCTCAAAGGACTTGTCGAGCACTAACACTATTCTGTTGAAGGACAATTTATGATTACATATCCGATTGCTTTACACACCTAATTCATTCTGGGTCGGAAGAAGGAAATATTTACCTCGATTTCTCTTATTAAATAAATGATTAGATTTATTTTAATGCTTCAATCTTTGTACTGAACAAAGTGTTATGCAAACACTTTTAAATAAATGGTATGTCTTAGTAATATTTTGTTTTGGTTTCTTCCGTTTACATGTCTCATTTTGTACTAAGTGTTCGCAGGTACTTATATTGTGCACCATACACTAGATTCCTTTACTATATGTTATGCACCAGATTATACGCTAATATTCGATGCTTTACCATGTGTTTGTTTAATTTGACTAGATGTAATACTATGTAACTATAATGGTTATGAAAATCTTGATAATTGCTGGCACACTCACAGACACACACACACATAGACACACACACACATACACATACATACATAGGCATATATATACTAGCAGACTACTTTCGTCTGCTACAGTCTATGTTCGATTTTACACACCGAGCGCCACCATGGGAGGGTTTCTGAAGACTAATGCAATGACGCAGTATTCGCTAGTGCAATGAGGTATCCATATGAAGTTGGTTACAAGGATTACGTTTTCTTTACGTTAATGTCACTAATAGCTAATATATATATATATATATATATATATATATATATATATATATATATATATATATATATATATATATATATATATATATATATATATATATAGATAGATAGATAGATAAATAGATAAGTAGATAGATATGTATATATATACTATAAGTATATAAATATATATATATATAAACTATAAGTATATATATATATATATATATATATATATATATATATATATATATATATATATGTATGTATGTATACTTATATTTATATATATATAATTACACTTCATAGATATTATATGTGTATATATATATACATATATATAGTTATTTTTGGGATTTACAATTTATTATGTTATTTTTCGGTTGTTATTTTTGGGATGATATATATATATATATATATATATATATATATATATATATATATATATATATATATCAAGAGGGACATGTTGGTATTACGTACATATATATTTGTGCTGTATTCAATAGAATTGAATATCCTTACAGTTTACATAGAAACCACGCAAAACTTGCAATAATTACAGTTGGTTGGGAAAACTTTCAGTGGTAAAGCATTCGTCTCTGCCAATGTTAAAATTGTAATAACCGGAAGCAATTGTTTGTAAATAATGCCTCTGTTAAGATGGTCGACCATTTGTATTATATAATACTAATCAAACACGCATTCAAATGAAAATCTTTAGAATTTGATATTCACTTTCGAAATTAGCGTTCGAAATTTGAAAAGTTCTCATTCAAAGTTATCAAGTACATATGCATTAGGTATGACGATGTCAGAATGCGCTTTTGAATTATAATGAATATGAAAGTAAATCGTGATAATGTATTTAAAACACACATAGACATACGAACATATATACAAAATTACACATAGTTGGGCATTTATATACTGAAATAGTGAATTCAGTTCATTATTGTATATCAGTTGAAGACAGGTTAGCAGCATCGGTAGAAGAAAGGTCAACATAGTTTGCAGTATTTAATTATTTAATGATATGTGTGTAACTTAATGGATTATTTTGGTTTTTGACCTAGGGTCTGCTGGTGTGTTGAACCTACTGCACCGGTATGAGCGTAAACGTACAAACTTCAAGTTATATCTAAACATTGTAGGGTTTCTGCTTGACTTAACCTTTGTTTCAGAACTTGCACAGTTGAATTGAAAAGCAAATTTCAGCTACAATACATATAACCATAACAGAGAGTAAACTAGAGATTATTTTATCATTTTCACGACATAGTGTGGTTCACCTGACATTTAGAATGTATTTTCGTGTCTAAAATATCTTTGAATGAAGTAATGATTCTTAAACTTATAATGAAACTTATACGAATGTTATACATATACGTCTATACTGTCGACCATACACATCTATATAATGTTGGCAAGAAACCCATTTATGAAACATTCTCGATAAAAGGAAAGATACGAAATGTCTGTTAATTAAACGTCATCTTGGCAATCTTACTTATTCTACTTTGCTAACTTTACTAATTTCTTCCCAATCTACAGTTTCAATAATGCAATATGATTATTTCTTAATAATGGAGAAATTCACGCACACATATACATTGATATATCCGTTGAGATATAATAAATTTATAACATTAGTATAGTAATATGGATAACTTCAAATATTTTGCTTGAATGATTGACATGCAAGTATTTATGTCACCGACTATATCATACGAGGCAGCATATGCGACATGTGTAGGCGCAGGTGTGGATGTGTGGCAAGACGTTTCTTTCACAGCCAGAATGTTCTAGACTGGGGCTGACCAATGCCTTGCGAGTGGATTTGTAGACGGAAAGTAAAGAAAACCCGACGAATACATGTACACATGTGTGTGTGCTGGTGTGTAAATTTACTTCCTATGTTTCTCTCCATCCACCACATAACAACATGTGCTAGTGTGTTTACTCCCCATAACTTCGGCAAAAAGTGATGATGGAATAAGTACCAGGCTTAACAAAATAGTTATTGGGGTCCATTCGTTCGAACGAAATTCTTCTTTCTGTATTTATCCACAAGGGGCTAAACATAGAGGGGACAAATAAAGGCAGACAAAGGAATAAGTCGATTAAATCGTCCACAGTGCGTAACTGGTACTTAATTTATCAACACCGAAAGGATAAAAGGCAAAGTCAACCTCGGTGGAATTTGAATTCAGAACGTAACGGCAGACGAAATACTGCTAAGCATTTCGCCCGGCGCGCTAACGTTTCTGCAAGCTTGACGCAAGCTTCTGCAAGGTTCTGCCCTAACATTGAGTGCAGTGAAATGATTGAAACAATGAAAAACGAAAAAAAGATGAAACAAAAAAGGGAATATTTTTAAAAAGTGTGTCTGTATGAGTGTGTGTGTGTGTGAGTGGGTGTGTATGTGTGTGTGAAGCCACATGGCCAAGTTGTCAGGACATCGAGAATAGAGTGGTTGGAGCATTGAGCTTACAAATGTGGGGTCGTGGGTTTGAACAAGACACTTTATTTCACTTTCCGCCAGGTGACTCATCTGTAGAAATGAGTAGTAACGTCATTGGTGCCAGGCTGTGTTGGCCTTTGCCTTTCGCTTGGACAACATTGGTGGTGGAGAGAGGGCAGTCATGGTATGCATTCTCATGCCTCGGAAGGGGGAAAACAGTTTTATCCTATTTGTGTGTGCGTGCGCGCGCGCCTATGTGTGTCTGAGAGTGAGTCAGTGGGCGAGGAACCATGTTGACATGTGTCATTGTGGTGCCATGGTAGAAGAATAATGGTGTTTATATTTCAGATTCGACTCCAAAATTTTACATGGAATTCAAAACATGAAACATATTTAATTTACTTTAATTGTATATAAAGCATACATGTACGCATACTGGCTTGTAAGTCTATGAGCGCATTCATACACACGTGTGTGTATTGTGTGGGTGTCCATGGTCATGTGTGTCAAAGTGATATAATTCATATTTATTTTTTTCTACAAATTTAAAAAGTCATATCGATTTTTCCAATATATATTTTGAATACCAAATATATATTATTTACATATGAGAGATTACACTTGAAAATTTAAATTTAGCAAAAACATAGCTGATGAATTATATATATTAAAATATTCATGTAATTTACATAAAACAACTTCGAAAGCAATTATTACTTATACATATACACTCGCACACACTATAAAGAAACACTAAGATACTTACATATGCATAAATATATCTATATATACATACATACACACATACAAGCACGCACACATGCACATTTTAACACAAATGCATACAGAAATGAATGTAGATATACTGATATAAATTGTTTCACAACATTCTAAATATTCTACACAATTAATATATAGGATACTTTTATGTCCTTTCTGCCGTTGATGACTGATAGCTCATGCCATGTACAATATACCGCAAGTCTTTCTAATGGTTTCCGTATTAATAGTTGATGTGGTCCTAAAATCACTAACCAATAAGAGAAAACAATCAGCAGGCAATACGATATATGTTTCTCACATAGAATCAAGCACAATATTGTGATTAATGAATCATACCTTTTTCTGCGTTGACACAGCCAAGTTTACTTTCTGAAGGCTGCCCTGCTGAGTAGCAGATGTGTGTTATGTATGTTTGGAAATTTTGAGATTTTTATGTTTGAGCTGGGCTGAAACAGAAGATGAGAATTCCTTTGTTCGTGGCAGATGTGGTGATTCTCTTCAACTCGAGATCGGTCAGCATACCTGACCAAGAGTTCCCTACGAATCCTCTGTCCTTCTCTTGAACTCTTGCACTACTTGACCTGCATGTCTACGTTTATGGCCTTATTTTTATGGGAAACTGCATGAAAATTTCCATTCGGATAGCGCGATGATACGAATGCCTCTGAAATACGATTAGGTGAAACAAGGTTAAACATTACTTGATATGTGTTGCTACGAATGAAGAGAATCATCACAGCAAGGTAACATTCATTGCATATATTTCTATTTAATTCACTACACAATATATATATATATATATATATATATATATATATATATATATATATATATATATATATATATATATATATATGCTTCTTCATATTTATCCCATGGAAGGATTTAACAGTACCTTGCTCTGAGACGCCATCCCCTTTTCAGGGTTGTTTTAAATAATGTATTCACCACAATATTACGTTTTATCTGTTATTGGAACCAAGATGTGTAAGAGGGACGATGCAGTCGAATAGCTCTGCTTTAAAATCAAAATATAACAAATGGAAAGTAGATGATGTTCAATATCTTATGAAATGTATGAATATTAAATGCAAATATCTAATTTAAAAATAGGGTAAATTATATAAAAGGTAGCGAACTTAACCGAGAAGAGTCTACAAATAAAGAAGAAAAATATAGGGAGAAGAAAACAAGGAAACAAAAATCTACGACAGGCGATGGAGAAAGGAAGAAAGAAGAAGAGGATTAAACAAATGAGAGGAAAGAAAATTAAAATAAGCGGTTTCATAGTAAAGCCTTCCATAGTTACAGTTTAAGCATTGGGTTGCTTCGCTAGCAGAGCGATGAAAAGGTTAAAAAATATAGCATGTAGCTTGATCATTTACACTTTAGAAATGTTATATCAAAGGGAAAAATTTAAGAAAAAAAATAAACGTAAATAAAAATAGGTGTTTAATTCACTACCAATCATTCATTTAATTCTATAGAAGTAATAAACTGGAAACCGCAGAGAAAAAAATACACAATCACATGTACACACACACACACACACACACACACACACACACACACACACACACACACACACACATATATACATATATATATATATATATATATATATATATATATATATATATATATATATATATACACACACATATATATGTACATATATATATATATATATATATATATATATATATATATATATATATATATATATATACACACATATATGTACATATATATATATATATATATATATATATATATATATATATATATGTATGTATGTATCTGTATATTTATGTGTGTGCGTGCGTGTGTAAATGTGGGGATGCGTATGTGCATTGTGTATCACAGAAAAAAGAAATAAAAAGAACATAAAAGCTAAATTACGGTTGAATCAATATAGTATCTTGAGTCATACTTTTCATGTCATTTTCATGATAACCGTTACCAGTTGATTATCAAATAAATGAAACAGAAGGAACTTCCTTAATACTATTAACAGCTCTGTTTGAATTGTAGCAACACCAAACGTATGTTTGATATTTGTTTGTTTGTTTGTTTGTTTGTTTGCTATTTTTTTTCTTTTCATTCCGATAAAGAATCAATAAGTATAGTGTTATGATGGAAACACGAGCTTCAGGACGCATGTGCAAATTCATATGATTCGATTGAAATGAATGGAATGAAGGTTTTCATTAATTGAACCAAAACTAAAACAGTTCTCCGAAGATTATCATTATTACCATTATTATTATTATTATTATCATTATTATTATTATTATCATTATTATTATTATTATTATTATTATTATTACTTTACGCTTTTAGTTTGGTTTTCTAATACATTACACAGCTAAAAAGTGAATGAGCTTAAAGTGGGAAAAATGCCAAAATACGCCACTATGTTGCAGTACCTACTATGATGTACTTTGTGTCTATTATTTTAATTCCATGATTAATTAAGTACACTAAATCGATAAATATAATCAACTCCGCACTATTTAGTATATAAATATATGATGATTGTATTTATGTATTTCTCATTCATGGTTCAATTTATTTGTTTTGTTTATATATTTATATATATATATATATATATATATATATATATATTTTATCGGCGAATATGAAAATTATTTTTTGGCAAATAGTGGGAAAGAGAAATTCATGTAGTGATGCAATTATTTATCAGAAAACTATACGGTATCGACATCGTTCTGCAGAAATATTGTTCTTTAGCACTGGCTCATCTCTGGACAATCAGAAATAACATGAAAGACACTCGAAGTATGAATTCTCCTACCATGTTTCCGAGCAATTTTCGTTTATGTGGTGTAATATTACCGACATTATGCCATGAAAAACACTTTTTAATGATAGAACATTTTTAAGGATTTGTTTTGTATTCGAAACTGTTCACTGGATTCAATCAAATAGTAATTCTTTCATTGCGTCGGTATTGTTCTCATATTTTAGCTCCGAGAGAAATGACTCTCAACAAAATGATATATATATATATATGTGTTGGTCTGTATTCGTGTTCGTGTAGTGTGGAATGGTGGTGTGTGGTGTGGTGATGTGTGTATATTTATATGTATATATCTATATTTCTATCTATCTCCCTATGTAGCTATATCTATATATATATATATATGTATATATGATTATAGATAATTATACATACACATACATCCTCCATATATGTATGAGCATGTGTAGCTGTGTGGATGGTGATGTAGGTGCTGGGAAGTGGTCAGTGATAATGTGTGCGGGGTGGTGTGCTGTGGTGTGGTCTGGTATAGTGGTGTGTCAACAGATGATGTGTGGGGTGTTGGTGCTGTGTGGGGTGGTGGTGTTGTGTGGGGTGGTGGTGCTGTGTGGTGGTGAGATGGTTTTATTTGTCTCTGTAGATATTTGTCCACCAATGTGAATATGTGTAGCTCTTGTCACCATGAGCATGACAGATGTTATGAAACGTTATAATTCTAAACATAGCAATTGGTACTTAGTCATAAGTCAGCATTACGGAGCAATATTGTGTGCCAATAGGGAAGGGAAGATAGAAATTGAATATGAATTCGTGCAATAAGTATTTATACTAATCATTAATATTATATGTTTTAACTTTTATTCAAATAACTTTAAAGTCCTGCTCGATATTAATATACTACTACTACTACTACTACTACTACTACTACTACTGCTGCTGCTGCTGCTGCTGCTTCTGTTGCTGCTGCTTCTGCTGCTGCTGCTGCTGCTGCTACCACCACCACCACAAATGCCACTACAACTTTTACCAACATTAATACTGCTAAAACCACCATCAGTACCGCTATCACTGCTTCTAAGACTACTTCGTTTATGCTACTATGAAAAAGAATTAGCACAATAATAAAACATTTTTTTTTATAACATACAGAAAATTGCACTACTGGGCACTGCACACATCCCACGGAAAACACTTTCAATACAGTAACCATAAGAGCATCACACCAAACTACAGCACTCACCCAAGGCATACAGAGCTGCGCTCGATAGTGAAGTGAAAGTACGTTATAAAAATAAAACTACTGAACAATAATAATAATAATAATAATAATAATAATAATAATAATAATAATAATAATAATAATAATAGCCAGAGCAAGAAAAATATCAATAATATTCGCGAATATATCCAACTCGTGATCCAAAGTATACATAATTTCTTATACGAAGTGAATCCCTTAATAAATAGAAGTTTGAAATTGTAACAATGTGTTTGCTTCCATAGTCATATGAAATACGTTCATATTGAGAACATAATATTAACAAATTGGTTGTTTTCATATATCTTGGATCTTGATTCAGCATTTAGAAAACAACACGTATGCATTATGCATAGATACATTAGCAGTAACATGCAAAAACAGAAAACTACCCGATAAGACTGTTTCGCCTATTAACATCGCATGAAATCATAAAGATAAAACTTTGGTGAGCGGATTAATTGTACATGTAAATAAACAAATGAGTAGATATATAATCAGAGAAAAAAAAACAGTAGGAATATTTAGCTATTTTTGTACGCTTGTTTTCACTCTATATATCCTACGTGCCAACTTTTTGACTCACATCTTTTAATTTCCTGTTTACTTTATATTATTGCTTTTTGTTGATCATCTTCTAGTGTAAGTGTTTAGTTATTTCTAAATGCATTCGCATATTCTTACAATGCACAGCGTGATTAGTTTAAAATTTATGTATCGAATGAGTATCATAAATATCAGATTCACGCTGGTGTTTATAAATATAGGCATAGATGTATAATTAAGAATTCCCCATAGCAGTCGTTGTTTCCCGGGAAACCTCGAACTACATCACCTTGGTAAATATGCATCTTTTATAATAAATGTTTCGGTCTTGAATTTTATAGTAAAATGGTGTGTGAAAAATTATTAGAAGTATACCTAAGAAGATATCGCTTCTACTTCCTTGCAAGTCGCACACATATTCATTTAAAATTTTGGCACAAGAGCAGCAATTTCGGGGTATGGGCTAAGTCGATTACATCGACCCCTGTGTTCAACTGGTACTTGGTTTATCGAGCTTGGCAGGATGATAGGAAAAGTCGACATCAGCAGAACGTGAGTTCAGATCTGCATATGCAGTTGTCAGCTAATCGTTTATATCCTGTAACATTCAACTACATCCTCATGACCACAATCTGGACTTTGGTGGAAATTACGTAAATTTGAACAATGAGAATAGATCAACAATGCAATCTTTCTGACACATTCACCCGCCTTCAGAGATTTTCTGCGAATTTACATCTGGTAGTCCGGTCTACTTCGTAGAGTTACAATGTCGAGTTAGGTTGTATATTTGTTTCGTACAATTTCATATTATTTGTATGTATGTGTTGTATTTTCAGTGATATTTTAAAACACACAAAGCGGTGTACATATATATATATATATATATATATATATATATATATATATATATATATATATATATATATATATCGCTTTGTGTATTTTAAAATGTGTATATATATATATATATATATATATATATATATATGTATATATATACATACATAAACACACATACGTTAATGTTTGTGAGTATATATACATATATGGATATATGTGTGTGTTTGTTCATGAATATTTCTTGGTAATTCATTGAGTATGTATGCAAGCATGAGATTATTACGTTATGTTATTTGTATTTGTGTAAAAGTTGAACAGTGTTTTAGTACATTAAGATAGATAACTTATATGAAAAGGAGAATGTCATTCGGGAATCATGTATGGATATCCGTACTACTGGTGAATTATTATGCATGCTGATCAGAGAAACGTGTTGCCAACACGATACTGATCTGCTAAACATAAACGGATGGGCTACTTGGAATTAACGATTAGACAGTAAATATATTCGGCATGCAGTATGATAAAAGAATGAAATACACTTGTCATTGGCATGATCGCAGAGAAAGATTCAATCAAGCAGTGAGAAAGACAGAAAGCTAAGTGATAAAATGTAGATGCAAATTTGGGGATAACCAGCTGAAAATGCTTGTCATAGATACAACATATATCAATCCATCAAATTGCTTTTTGTGCCAGCTGATAAGAATTTCTCAACATGTTTAATTTAATGTATAAGTGAACATACAATACTTGTGTATATAGTTTTCCACACACACACACACACACACACACACGCACTCTCTCTCTCTCTCTTTCTCTCTCTCTCTCTCTCTCTCTCTCTCTCTCTCTCTCTCTCTCTCTCACACACACACACACACACAAACATTATAAGTGTGTATCAGTGAATCAGTCTGCTATCGTATGTATATATGGTTTTTATGTTTGTATTTACGTAAGCGAATTTCTGTTTTATTCGTTTTCATATAAATTCTGTATATATGCTTTGTCTTTTGAATTGCTTTATTTATGCTGTACAAATAAAGATTTTTGCATGAAAAAATATTCTCCGACATCTTTTATATAGAAGTTATGGACGGCAAATAATGATAATTCTATGAATGTGAATTCTTCTAAGTATTCTTCACGTATTTGTTTGGATTGTTTTGACAAACATACTAGAAACTTTCAAGACCGTAAGCAAGTATCATTCATAGTCTTATGGGTTAACAGAGAGGGAAAGAATATAACGTTCGATCGGATGATGATTTATTATATAATACATTTATTTACATTTCATTTTAATTATCATCAAGTGTTTTTTATGGTAACGAAAAATTTCTATGCGAACTTAACGTATATGGCAGTCATTTCTTCATTTGCATACACAGAAATAATATTGGTCTCAAAGTTAGGCAGACCACACCAGCAATTTCTTAGAGAGGGTAAGTCGATTGCATTGACCCTAGAGTTCAAATGGTACTTATTTTAACAACCCCGTAAAGACAGATGAGCAAAGTCGACGCTTGAGGCATTTGAACTCAGTATGTAAAGTTGGAAGAAATACCGCTTTATTTTATTTTTGTTTTGATGTTTTTTTTTTACACATGCGCTAAATATTCTACCACCTACTCGTCTTATGTGCAGAATTAATACTGGTTTCAAATTTTGGCACAAGGCCAGCAATTTCGCTGGAGGGAAAAAGTCGATTACATCGATCCTTAATGTTCCACTGGTATTTATTTCATCGACCCCCAGAAACACAAAGTACTCTCACATTCTCATTCACATACAAACACTGCCAATCTCTCTCTCACACACACGTTCTCTCTCACTCTTTTCTCTCACTCTCTCTCTCTCTCTCTCTCTCTCTCTCTCACTCACACACACACGCACACACACTCTCTCACAAACATGCTATGGATTTTGCACTCATGCGCAGGTCAGAAACACGATATTGGTGATCGAGGACCGATATTCTAACGTAAATGTTTTGTTCCTCTATCACGAAAATAATTATTTTTGAGCAAATCAACAGCTGCTCTGTCACCGGGGATATGAATCATATTAAGTGAACTATTTGAAGCCTTTTGTGACATAGCGCTATCATGTGGCAATCCCAAAGTTCTGGATTTTCTGAAATATGAATTGGCATGTTGGCAAAAATAAAGATCATTGTTGACACATTTTAGTACATTTAACTTTAGAAGCCTTGAGTGCATCGGGATATAAATCTAGCATTACAGGTTACAAATACAACTGCAGTCCATAATATTTTTTTCATTTATTCAAACATCAAATATGTTAAATTTAACATTTTCCTTATACTTAATGAACATATAATGGAGATACTTAGAAAGCCTAGAGTATGTTCGAAAACCATGCATACAATATTTTCTCTATGTTACATTTATTGATGAGGTCCATCACAATTCGGAGTTTATAAATCTTTTAGTTATTTTTTGTAAAATGTGTTTCTCTCTTCGAAGGAAGTGTATTCAGAAAGTGCTTATGGTATATGATTTGATATGTAGATAAGGTAATATCAACATCTGTTTATTGCATAGATATGGCAAAATTTTGCATAGGCAAACTGCCACAGACAATGCAGTAGAACTTGAAGGAACAATGCAGCGACACACTGCGATACCGTCGTGATTTATTTTTGGTTTTATTGTTTTCGGAGTTAATAAAATTACTATAATCTAGATGGCAGTGTTTGCTGAACTGTGAAATTGTCAAGCCTGTTGCCCTACTCTTATTATTCTGGCTGTGCAGGTTTTGATTTGAAAAATGTCGCGATTTGCTTGGGTATGAAAATTAAGCTTTCGTCCAATTTAACTACAGCATGTAATTCTTTCATATATTTAGCGGAGTTCACTCACTAAAGATATGAAAGTATTGCAAACGTTTGGAATTCTGAATTTAAGCATTCGTTTCTACATTTCTCCCGCCTTTCTTTGCAGCGCTGTAAAAGGTCCTGATTATTACCTTCCATGCTGACTAAGCTGGCATTTTTTCTGAAGATTCAGAGATTTTTTTGGTTTCTCTAACACCAAGAGTAATTAGCTCTTAAACGTCATAACGTTCATCATTAATTAACGTTTATTAACATAGAGCAGTCTTTAACGAGGAAATAATTTCATATGTACAAGGAGTATAAAAGAAACAATGGTGAGAAAATAATTCTTGTTGATATAAAACAGCAAGTATTAGGGAGTTTGCTGTAAAATTACACGTTTGAATGAGCAAAGCATACCGGGAAAAACTGATTTCAAATTGTCAAGCTTGATAAAAGCAGGCAACAAATGTTCAAGTATTACAGATAATTAAATAATTTACACTATAGTATTCAAGTGTGAAGTGTATTTTCAAAAGAAAAGAGTAAATAAAATTAACCTTTCCGTGATGCTTTCAGCTTAAAATATGCCAACTTAGGAGACAGTTCCATGTTAGCAATGTCAGATGGCTTCTATGTGTCATTTTATTTATTTATTTTGTGTGTGTGTGTGTGTGTGTCAGTGAGTGTGCGCATCATTTCAGGAACAGAATATTTAGCTTTTGTCGCAGAAACAGAGGAATATAGTGTACAGCTAACTCAAGTAAGATCTACGTAGTTTAGCAACAGACATTCTTTCTTTTTCTTTTTTTCTTTTTATTTATTTCAGTCATTTGACTGCGCCCATGCTGGAGCACCGCCTTTAGTCGAATCAAATCGACCCCAAGACTTATACTTTCTAAAGCTAGTACTTATTTTATCGCTTTCTTTTGCCGAACCGCTGGGTTATGAGGATGTAAAAAACAAGCATCGGTTGTCAAGCGATTTCGGGGGACAAATACACACATACAAACATACTTATATACATATGTATGGGGGGGGGCTTCTTTCCACTCACAAGGCTTTGGTCAGCCCGAGACTACAGTAGAAGACACTTGACTAAGGTGCCACGCAGTTGGGGCTGAAACCGTAGCGACGTGGTTGGTAAGCAAGCAACTTACCACATAACCACTCCTGCATATATATATAAAAAAGAAGATAGGTGATAAAAGTTTCGTGGTAATCATTTTACAGGATGCTCATGGTCCGTTAGACGAATTATTTTGAACATCGTGTATAAGACCCATTCGCTGGTACACAAATGATTATACAGCAGTTTTGATTAGCAATTTCCAAACAATTCGTACATTTCGACCCTTTAGCAATTGTGGCATTTTATCTTACGTCTTCCAATATATTATAATGACCACCAATTCGTACATGTATACAAAAATGCACACACGTACATGGACAGACAGTCACACACATACATGCATATGTATATATGCGTATATATTTATATATTTGTGCGTATGTGCAAATGTGTTTGTGTGTTTGTGTGTGTGTGTGTGTATGTGTCTCTGTGAGTGTGTGTGTGTGGATGAGTGATAATGACTCTAGTTTTGCAACTTTGTGTTTTCAAGTTGGATTCCACTCCCTTGGAGAAAAATATATTCTGCTATAGCCCGCTCCACCATGCCATGCAATGCTCAGTGCGTGCGCAAATGGTGTAGGCGATAAATGTGTAGAAACACCTTTTATATGTACACACGCACACACATATGTCTATGTGTATGTGGTTGCATGTCATTGTGTTTATATTTTCCTCCAACTCATAACAATGGACGTTGTTTCGATTACGTCCTTCGCGTAATCTTCATGTTTGTGTTTCCTCACTGCCTTACTACCGCAGCCGTTCAGCAAAAGTTACTAGTAGGATAAGACACAAGATTAGAACAAGATAAGTACTGGGGTTGTTTTATTCGTTTAAATCCTTGAAGGTGGTGACACTCGCCTTATCGCGGTGTGAGGAATGAAAGAAGTTAAAAGCAAAAGAAATATATGTTTATATTAGATACTTCACAAAATTGATTCTAGATTTACGCTATGGATTTTCAAAAATATATTGTACATCCATATTTGTGTTTCTCTTGTGTATTTATAATGCATAGACTCATGGATATTTTTCTTTCTGTATTGGAAGAGCTGTCAACTCAGTATATTTGAACGATAGAGTAACATGGAATATTTTAATCCATTTACCATTAACAGGAACTATAATTTATATTTTAACAGTTGCCATTTGTCTGATTTCATGCAAGGATTATATTATACAATTAAATATAATATCCCCTTCTTTAGTTTCTTAAAAATTTATGGAATAAAATTGCAATTGTGAGTATCCAGGATTTACTTTTTCATTTGAATAATCGATTTTATATAAAGAACATTGCAAAAATTAATTTATAGAAAACTCAAACAGCCGTGGTAAAAAGTGGTAAAAAGATTATAATTAAATCAGACGTCACGTTACTGCCATCACGTATAAAATTAAAGATATCAAATTGTATGATGTGAAAGAATGGTATATTGACATCAAACTGGCATTATATAATTTTTAATGTAAAAATATTTCCCAATCTATCATACTCTACAAGTAAATTGTGCATTTAAAAGTGAAATGTCACATTGGCAAACGACGGTGCCTTAAATATTAAAACGTGGCAGTTCAATGTATATAAATGACGATGCAGTACGTGCATACATATGCACACGTATATATATATATATATATATATATATATATATATATATATATATATATATATATATATATATATATATTCATGTACATCTGTTTATAGTGAAGTCACACAAAGCACTTGCAACATGAAATTCAAACGATATGACGAAGGAAATAATTAGCCATTCTTCATAAGCAGAGTGTTTACATATGATTAAATGAAAATAAAACGGTGATCTGGCAGAATTATTACCATGTCGGGAAAAATCCTTAGCGGCATTTTCTGTGTCCTTACGTTCTGAGTTCAAATTCCGCCGCGATCAACTTTATCGTTAAGCCTTTCGGGATCGATAAATTAAGTACCAGTCCAGTATTTGGGTTGATATGACCGACCATCCCCTCCTCAAATTCCAGGCGTTGTGCCTATAGTAGAGAGAATATATCAAATGCAATGAGTTATATTTCAGATTTATTACGCATTCATTTTAAATATTGAAGTGATATTTTAGTCCACCCTTAATAGTGAAAGAACTTTAAAGTTTATAACACAATCTGATTCTAATTTACGTAGGCGAACCATAGATTAAAACAATATTTGTATTATTTCACGCATCTACAGATTTCTTTGGCATCATGCACATATAAATTATATTTCTCTCACCGTGAAGAAAATATCAAGATTTTGAATATCTACAGATTTATTTGGCAGCATGTATATATAAATCTTATTTTCCCTCACTGTGAGGAAAATATCAAGATTTTGAATACTCTTACTCGTTGCTATAAAATACATGACAAACGAAATATTTTGTCCAAATCGGTAGATATGTCTTTCTTGTAGGAAACGAATTAACGTTGCACAGTTTGCTAATTTCTTCAAATTCTGTAGTGTGCTTGTAGGTAACAATATCAAGTTTGGAATAAGAATAGTCATTCTAGTTTCATCTGTTTATTTTGATACATCAACATACTGTTAAAAGTCTGATATTTGCCAATAACAAGAAAACACTTTGATTTATACCAATAGGAAGCGAGAAAAATTGCATTCTCCCTATGTGATATTCTCGCATGTTGTTCAACGCTAAAATACTTTATTTACATTGCGATTTATAGCATTTACCATTTGTAAGGTGGAATGGTGAATCCTTTACGGAAAAAGAGGAAAGTTTCACTGCAGTAGTATAGAGATGGCTAGGAAATAGAACCTGATTGAAAGAGTAATTCTAACTCTCCCCCCCACACATTTACATATGTGTATATATATATATATATATATATATATATATATATATATATATATATATGCATACATACTTAAATAGGTATGTGTGTGCTTGTGTGTGTACATGGAAGTATGTACACACAGACACACAAACACATTGACACACACACACACACACACACACACACACACATATATACATATATATATATATATATATATATATATATATATATATATATATATATATATATATATATATATATATATATATATATATACATAGGGAGAACGAGAGAGAGAGAGAGAAATAGAGAAAGAAAGAGAGTAAATAAGAGAGCTGACAGAGAGGGACAGAAGAGAAGAGCTCGATGTAAAGTTCAAACCGATGGAATAAAAACAGTTTCTGTTGGATTTCCTACTCCCTCGAAGCTAATCCTAATGGCACTGACCTATTTTCAAAAGCATTACAGCTAAAAGAAAACAAATCACTATTTCTGTTTCTTCTCTGACTTAGTGTTTCAGAGTACTTTATCCAACGCTCAATTTTTTTAAGGCGTTCTTTTGAGTGACATCTTGGCTGCTGTATCTAGCGGCTGGTACGCTTGAAATGACAACCAGTAAAGGCGTTGTCGTATATTCTACAGCGGATGTTGTTCTTGACTCTCTAGTATCATATAAATATTTTGGAATCGGTCGACTTTCTGGAAAAGAAATAATTTGCAGTGTTCATTGATGGTCAGACTTATTGCTAATCGTTTTGTCTTATTGGTGTTTAGGAGACAATTGTTTGTATCGATACTGATTTGCTTTCTCTCCTCCATCGAACTCTCACTCCACTCTCTCCTCTCTGTACATTCTCTCCCTTATCTCCCTCTCTCTCTTTGTTCCAACCTTTCTCTCGCTATTTCTTATCTTCCTCCCCTCTCCCCCTCTCTCCCTCCGTCTCCCTGAAATGTGTCCCTAATTCAGGTGTCTTATCTTTTCATTCTGCACCAATTTTATTCACCGGAGAATTGTATTAGAACTATATGTGGATGTAGAATGTAGAAACATGTTCATATTAATATCATGAACACACACTGAGTTGATCGAACAAAATACTTAACGTCAAAAAAATTGAGAATTTACCAGTACATGAGTTTCAAACATTGCACCAATATCATACACATTGCTATGACACGCTCCTGTTGCTTAATTTTGTCATCCGAAAGCATATTACATTTTGAACTTCACTTTCACAGAGATTTCAGTGATTTTAATATTTCATGCTGTTAACATTTTTATCTGCCATATGAAATATCCTGCTATGTTTAATCGAAAATAAAATTATCCACGAGTTTTATCTTTTACAATTTCATTTTCATATGCAAAGTAAACAAGATTCAGGCGATACGTAAACAAACATTTTCTGTTTTTTAAAAGCAAATATTTTGATAACATTCACAAGCGTAGTGAGCAAATTTGTTTTTACCTTACAGGTTTCTAATTTTCTTGCGCATTACGCGATAACAAATTCTAAAAATAGCTTGTTGTCCTAATATTCACTGCTCCCAGTTTTGTGTCAGAAATATATTTCATTTCAGATGTTTCTCTTTATCACTTGAGTTAAATATTTCCTATGCCCCATATTCTTTTGTAATTAACTCACTTTTCTTCATACATAAATGCCTTTAGCTATCTTACCTTTGAAATAAAATGAACATTGATATTACCAAAATCAATTTCTTCGCCAGCAATGTTGTCAAGATTTTGTTCAACTGTTAGTTATATGCTTTGTGGCAAAATCACCTTTAAAGAAAATTGAAAAATCCCAATGTTATATATCATAGAAATATAATACTAATCCTTAACAACATGGTTTGAAAGTGAGGAATTCGAATTCATCGAGCATGCAGCCACTCAAAATATGTAGTAGAGGGCGACATTGCATTAAAATTTTGTTGTGGGGGTGGAGAGGAATGATGTGGCTTGATTAACTCATAAGAAAGAACAATGAAATTAGTAGTTTCCTGTTATTAGTGATATTACAGCAGGATATGAATTACTGATAACTGGTAGCTATATTACACCAGATATTAGAATATGTAGCTAAATAACGAATCCATCTCATATAGAATACAATATACTTAAGGTCTTGACGTCTTGATAGTCATAAGAAATTCACGACACGGAACAAACTGAAAGCATTCAAGATATTCTATGCAAAAGGAATTTAAATAAAAGAAATCTAGACAAGTGTTATTTTCAATGGAACACTGGTGTATGTATGTATCACGGGACCGACAAGGCTATCAGATGTTAAACATGGCTGGTCAGAATGCGCTTTAGTATTGATTTAGCCTTCAAATAACGGCATCCCGCTGGCTAGACGAGCAGGCCAACAATCACCCCTGATCGAAGGAGGACTTGAGCAATGTGAACGGGAGTGTCTTACTCAAGAACACAACGCACCGCTCACTCAGAGAATCAAACCCAGGACCTAGTGACCGTGAGAGCAACAGACTAACTACTAGGCCACGTGCCTTCACACTCTCACACCAGCACACGCACATGCGAGAGAGCTTGTGTGCGCGCGTGTGTGTGTATGTGTGTGTGTATGTGTGTGTATGTGTGTGTGTGTGTGTGTGTGTGTGTGTGTGTGTGTGTGTGTGTGTGTGTGTGTGTGTGTGTCTGTCTGTCAAAAGTCGTGATGAAACTTTGCAATATCGAAATCACAAAGAAATGAACACGTTTTAAAATTACATATAAAATATATGAATTTATTGAGTCTTAATGGTAGCAATAACATATTGTAACCCTCTAGACAGACTATGCATTAAACTCCTTACATTGGTTTTCATCATAAGCAACACAGTGAGCTATCACATCCCGAGCTCTGCTATCAAACAAGAAACATGAATAGTAACTATCATGCTATAAATCATCGTTTCAGTAGTAATTTCCATTCACACTATACAATTACATGAAATCGTTGAGTAGCTACTAAGTCGAAGGAGTATTCACAGCTGTGTGAGATACATATAACGATGAAATAGCTCAATATTCTTTGATATACCATTATAATATTATTTATTTAGATATAAAAGTGTATGAATTGCTACGAGGTGTACCACATTTACGTTCTTCGGTCTACTGACGAGGCAATTCTTTAATGTTGCGTCTATATTTCTGAAGTCATTGATCCTGATCTTACAATCGCTATAGAAAATGAAACGGGTTTATTGGTTACACGTGTAGGAGAAACACGTAAGAATGTGTAGAGGCACAGGAAAGTAACCTGAATGGAAAAAAAAGGAGGCATAAAAAAAAATTTAAGAAATGTGAGAGGTAAAAAAACACATATCAATCAAATAAATCTAGAAAAAAATAATGAAAAGCAAGGACGAGGAGGAAGAAGAATGTAAGCATTTTACAAACAGGCCAATAGGGAAGAGAGATAGAGAGAGGGGGGTAGAGGAAATGAAAGATACGAGGTCTTTCGGAATCTTTAGAAATTGCAGCAGATTTCAATTCAGTAAGATATATAGGTGTTAGAATTTGTGGACAATATTTGACGTGGAAAGACTTAACTAGAGGACGGAGACAAGACTTTTTTACTGAATAACTGAAGAATATAATTCAAGTTATTATAGATTTTTTTTCACTTTGTGAAGTTAAAAAGGTTGCATATGGTCTAAACTGAGTGTTGCTTAATTAATACAGTTCATAGGGAAATCTGAAAGCTCTTAAACCTATTAACCAATACGAAGTCGGGACCAAGAGAATGAATTCTACCATCAATATTTTAATTTCTCTAATACAGAGAACTCAGATTCCATCCACAGGTGACAGTGGTCAGAAGTAATGAATTGACTGCTTCCACATAAATTAACTGCGTCTATAACGGATATTAAAGATAAGTCTGCTGATATTCTTAGAGAATATCAGGATCTAACTGTTCATTGGCATTTTTACCTCATAATCACCCCTTGCTTATTCTCTCAATTTACATAAATTGTTCCTCATTCTTCTGTCACTTCTCTAATTACTCTTTAATTTTACATTCGATTTTTCAACAATTTATAATGTCCACCCAACAGTTTTTAACTTGGGTTTATATGATCGGAATATATGCATGCGAATTTGACTAAGGAACACAAATAAGAAATCCCTGGAATAGTTTGAGGCCCACTGTATTTGAAAGATATACGATATATTCATGTATATGCACACACACACACACACACACACACACACACACACACACACACACACACACACACACACACATATATATATATATATATTCGTGTGTGGGTGTGTTGGTACACTTATATGAGTATACATACGTATATATATATATATATATATATATATATATATATATATATATATGCATGCATATGGGATGGTTTAATGACTTCGGTGGTGTATAACTATAAGGAAAGATATATCTATCTCTTTGGAAGTATATGGAAATATGCTTACAAATTTAGAACACGATCAATATACCACTATTTCAAAATTAAAGTAACAGAAAAATCGACACAAATACACACGTAAGCCAAAACACACATATACAGAAATATACCTGTGCGTAATATTATAATTGTACTTACATATAACTATGACAAATTAATTGTATTCCATATCAAGTGTATGAACGCAAAGTATTGAATCGTAGAAAAAATATGTTAATGCTTCCTCTTGCACAACATTCCTTTTATTTCATAAAAGGAGTTTTTAAAAATCTCTATTGCTAAATAGATTAAAGAATTTCATAAAAGGCTTATTATCTATAGATTTCCTTACAATTACGTGCACTGCGGTTATAGTCGTTTGTTAAATGAGAAAAACGGAATTGTATTAATTTGTGCTAACGAATTTATTATATTATATTAATAAGCTCATTAGGAGCCAACACATTAACTTTGATATGTTGATATACGCATACATGTCAATTCCTATATTTCATTTCAATGTCCGTTTCTGATGGAATTTATCGATCCATATTTTATTTCTACGTCTGCGAACTAACACGGCAATCAAGTCAAAAGTCTTAAAAGTATGAGCTATTAAGCATAGCCTTAAATTAATCGGATGGAATTATATATAAATACGCATGTAAACGTCTCTGTATGAAGTCGGTATTAATTCAGCATAAATCAGACTCCTCAAAGTTACCTTGGGAATAAAGTTAGAGAAAATTGCTTGTTTGACACAGGAATTTATATTAATGTTAACCGAAATTCAGTGGAAATGATGTAGTTAGCATGTTTTGCAGTGAATACATTGAACCACATACGCACGCGCACGTACACTTATGCACGCGCGCACACAGACATATACATGTGTGTATGTTTTGAACATATATAGATAGATATTATTATATACATACATATTATTATAAATTTTATCTCAGAACAGCAAATTCATGTGACTGGCTGGTATCATTGAAAAAATTTCCAAGCATGGGAAACAACAGACATCAAACGTCTGTTTATATATATTATATATGAATTCTCTTTTACTAGGGTGCCAAGAAAATTACATCCAGTCTGCGTATCTCACATATATTGAAAGAACTAAGACGAATCTCGATGTTGGTCCATCGCGTCGAAAGCAAGACTGGTCCGTAATTTCATTAGATTTACGCTCCATATATTGGTCCCTTCAGTTATTGTTCGCCCGCCCGACAACATTATAGTCAACATCTCTATCTCAGTAATCCTGAGGTCAAATTTTCATACCGCAATATCGAAAACAAATATTGTTCCATTCAGCCTTCACTTATGACTCGGTTACTATGAAACTAAATAATAATTTTGTATTAGTGAGACAAAAATAACTATTTCCCTAATATAAAAACGCGATTCATCCTCTCCTATCAAAATTAATTTAATAGTTGAATATTTGTATGCTTGCGCATTTTTTATATATTACCGCTTAGCTGGAACAATATAGTAATACCTGTATTTCAAAGGGACAACCTTGTCACATTCAGTGTCACACTAAATCTCCCTGAGAACTATATTAAGAGTATACACTTGCCTGTGGTGTACTCGGCCACTTTCACATTAATTTCACGAGCAGGCCGTTCCATTGATCGGATCGACTGGAATCTTCGTCGAAGTGCCAGTCATAAATAACAAGAAAACGATAAATCAATTAACGTACTATTAATAATTTGAAAATCTTGATGAGGTTTCGCATTCAACTAATAATATTTCGAAATAAAAATAGTTGGAAAGGAATCTCACACTAATACATATTAATACTATTATATTAATATTATGCAAGATGCTGCCCCAACGATTAGCATGCCTACTTGACTGATGAATAATACTTTAGAACACGTTGGATTAAATGAACCTTAGCACATATTCAAAGGTAAAAAGCAAGATAGTCATAGATAGAATTATTTTCATCGTAACAGTAGTCAATTTGGGTTACCCTTCAACTAAATATTAATAATGGTATCACAAGGCCAGTAAGTATGAGAAAGGGATTTTGTGGATTACATCGACCCCAGTCCTCAACTACTATTTATTTTCTCAGAACTCAGAACGTAATCAACTAAATACTAATAACAATGCATATTTACACAAAACACCTGCATAACTATATATAAAGAATACTTAACTGCGTTCACGTTTTACATTCTGAATTGATTGCGCGCTTTTTTTTTTTTTTTGGTACTTTATTAAGAACAGTACTTCTCCAAAATCAACCACATCGTTTCTAGGGCTCGATAATATCACATTCACTGTAATATATATATATTGATTTGTCAATGGTATTAGATAAGGATATAGCATTTATATACTTGCAGAAATTTCAGAGCAAATATGATTCAGTCCTATGTAAGATAAAAAAAAAAGTGTTGCATTGCATGAAAAAGCAAACCAAATATATTTTTTCTGTTCTTTCTCATAAGAAAAAGAGTTCGTATGTGAAAATCAAATTCAGAAGCCATATATACCTTTTACACTTTCAGATAAGTTTTAAATGAAAACTCGTTGTACTCTGCAAAATAGCATTAAACACACACAATCAATCACATATACAGAAATGGACACACACGCACTTATACATGGAAATATAGATACAAATATATATATTTATATATCCATATGTATGTATATATATATATAAATATGTGTGTGTGAACATGTATTTATGTTTATATATATTTATATATATGTGTATATATATGCCTACACACACACACACACACACACACACACATATATATATATATATATATATATATATATATATATATATATATATATATATATATATATATATATATATATATATACAGAGAGACAGAGAGAGTGAGAGAGAGAGAGAAGTTTATATATCTTTCTACGTAGGACAGTGGTTTCTTATTGGGAATTGATCTCTTTCTTTCTCCTATCCTTCTGTCTCCCTCTATACACACAGACACACACACACACACACACACACACACACATATATATACACGATCATTTCCTTCTATATGTATACGTCTCTTTATTCTGTGTATGTTTTTTCTTTGTTGGTGTACACTTGTGTATGTGTGCAGATTCTTATAACTAAACACCGTGAACAAAAAATAAATTATCCCCACTCGCAAACACATAAGATTACGCACCTACGCACCTCCACGATCCCACACTCACACGCGCATTATTTTCACACACTTTCTCAAATATATGAAATACATATCTACTTGTACATAAGCTCGTTGTAATGTGTATATTTGGGGTGTATGTAACACTGATAGTTGGAGTATAATAAACTCATAACAAGTGAGAGAAAAAAACATCAAAATGTCTGTCAAAATAGAAGCTAAATCGATTTATGTACGTGTTTATATAGACAGCGATGTCAAAGTGTGTGTGAGAGAGCTGGTAATAGCTACATACGTGAGAGATAGTTTTACATTTGAGCAAGTAATTTCATCAGACATAACAATAAATGGACGATGGAAAATACACATTAGAAGACTTAACTAAATTTATTGTTTGCAATAGTTGGCAATTCAATGAATTTTTCTTGTGATTGCAATGGTTATTTTGCAGCAAACGAAATCATTAAAGCAGATTTAATATATAATATAAATAAAATTGATCAATAACTACAGTACAGTATAAGCCGTTTCTAAATGGTGAACACTAGCAAAAGAAGTGGATATCTGTAAATATTTGCAAGTTCCTATATAGAACCAGCGCTACATCACTGTGCTTCTATCTCATTGTACTTCTTTCTCCTCTTTCCCTCTCTCTCTCAACGTATATGCATGTGCGTGTGAGCGTGTGTGCAGGTACATGCCTCAGTGGGCACAGCGTCTGACTTACAATCGTGAGGTTATAAGTTCAATTCCTAGACCGAGATTCGAATTTTACTTCGTTGCTTCAGTGCACTCAGCTGTAGAAATACGTAGTGGGATCAATGGCGCCAAGGTTGCAATCAGCCTTTCTCATTCCTTTGTACAACATTGGTGGCGAGGAGAGGGAAGGTGGGCATACATGGGCGAGTGCTAGTCTTCCACAAACAACCTAGTCCGGAAGGAGGGGAACCTTGTAAGTGTAATCCCATTGGCGATCGTCACCGGATAAGATTTTGTACCATTTACGATATGTATGTATGAATGTATTTATATGCATGAATATATATATATATATATATATATATATATATATATATATATAATTATGTATATATATATATATATATATATATATATATATATATATATATATATATATATATATAATTATGTATATATACATATATCTATATATATATATATATATATATATATATATATATATATATATAATTATGTATATATACATATATCTCTCTCTCTCTCTATATATATATATATATATATATATATATATATATATATATATATATATATATATATATATATATATATATATATATATATATATATATATATATATGCGTGCGTGCGTGCGTGCAAATATTAAAAGAACTCGAGAAATACAATTGACATATAAATTTATTAAGTATATAATGTAATATAATTTTTAAAAATACATATCCTACAATTTGTTTCGATTCATATCCACAAGTGAATTTATAAAAAATTCACATTTCTGTATATGAATCTCGTCAGGGTAAAATTTGTCGATAAACATGACAAGTATTTCCTAGAAGGACTGCTGGATCATATTATTGACTTAAAATATTCCTACGTTTACAAGCGTTAATAATTTAAAAAAATATAAAAATAATCCAGTAAAACCTAGACCAAAACTCAAATAAATAAAATTAATTAAATAAACAAAGAATTGCATCGGTCATAAAATGTTCTTATGCATCTTTAATAATATTAATCTAAATCTATTTTAATCTAAATTAATCACTGCCCATTTTTATTAAATAAAGTTCATATGGTAAAATCTATATGATATCTTAATTTATGGTGAAGTAGGAAATATATTTTTTTTTTAATTTCTGTATACTATTGTGAAAATATAATTAATGACATATTTTATTCACACACGAAATTGATTAAAAGAAATGTTAATCAACGATTTATTAATTCAAAGGTTTCTTATAAATACGCTTATAAAATACTATAGTATTTCCTACATAAAAATGATTATAATTTATAAATAAATAAATTACCAGAATTTTACTTAGTTAACCTCTGTGAAACTCTGTGGGTGTCTTTATTATCTAAAGCCATGAGTATACTTTCACTGATATCTCCGCTGATTTTGCAACATCAGATGTTTGTATTACGGGGAGAAACGTTTTTCAAAGGAAACTATTCGTGTGACGTTCAAGATATACCACCATATTCCGTATGTTGTTAACACTGTATCTACCAGTTATGTTATCAATGATATTTGGACTCACATAGCAGTTCAAAGCAATGAACGGTACTGACTATTATTGCTTACTTTGTAATTTGTTTTATTTGTTTAATATTATACTCATACAAAGGCAGGAAGATGACAAAATAATTACCACGCCATGCCGGAGAAAATACTGAGCAGCATTCCATCCGTCTTTACATCCTGGGTTCAAATTCCACCGGGGTCGACATCGCCTTTCATCCTTTCGGATCAATAAAATATGAACCATTTGAGCATTGGGGCGATTTAATCGATAGTTCCACCTTCGAAATTTCTGGCTTTGTGCCAAAATTTGAGATTAATATTATAAACATACATAAACACATCCACACACACAAACACAAATATGTATTCTGTAATATAAGATGTTTGCTAATATATACACATATATATAGTTGACTTAAATATATGTGTATGCGTGACTTAAATATAAGTGTATGTGTGCTGTACCGGCATGTATTTCAAACTTATACCAGGTGCATACATAACATATAACATGCCAAATGTAAAACTATTTTTTTTAATGAATGCATATATAAACTTTGTTTAATGTGATGTAATTTAAGAGACATTGCATAATCTGTTGATTTGCATCGCCTCTTGATAAAATGTTTATGAAGTTAAACAAACATTAACATGTAACTAAGTTAAATTTGAATACGTGAAATAATAGTTGAAATAATTATATTTATTCTTGCTTAAGTCAAATATGCATTGTGCAATTTCAGAATGAAAAAAAAATATGAGTCTTTACGTTAAATGAAAATCTAAGCAATTCAATACATATTAAATCCTCTTTGCGTCTTGTTTTACATTAAAAAATTCGCATATGTATCATAGTACCTCCACTTGTCATCGGTCAATATTATATCGATTAAAATCTCTACACTTTGTCATCCCCAATAAATTTCTTTGTGATAAGAGGATAAGAAATTTCTTTGTGATAAAATGGGGAGAAATCTCTATTGTTTGCAATTTGAGACTCTTCATGCCGTAGAATATGTTTCGTGCATTTTTTAATGGAAGAAAGCTCTACTCAAGATCAGGAAGGAATCCGTTTTCTAAAAAGCGAAAGATATTAAAAAAATAAATGAAGAACTAAATCTGTAAGTGCATATTGTACTAAAGATAACAACTGCTTTTTTTTGTGTTTTTGTTTTCATTTTCGTTAAATTTTGAGATGCTATTTTTTATAATTCTTTATCCGTTTTACTTGTATTTCTCGTTATTCATGCTAACGGAAACTGTTGAAATGAACAGATGGCAGAGATGTTGTAATATGATATCTAAAGGATGACACCTGTACAGCAAAATAGGAAATATCCTACAAGATTGCTTTTTATAGCTGCCGCTCAATATTATATATGTCTTCTGTAACCTGCAATGTTGCTTAACATACGCATATATACATACAGCAACATGGACAGACATATAAGTTTAGTATAGTTGCTGAGAATATATTTCAAACATCTTATATTTAAGATGACATTTCGAGTCCTTGTAATGATTTTAATAGTTCTTTGTTTGCTTAGGTAAATTGAAGATACTTGATCAGATTTCGAGAGATTTTCACTGTCATCTGTATGAAAAACATGAAAACTATGCGCCATAAGGGCGTACACTTGATATATTATGTAGGCGGAGAAGGATTACGGACTGAGCTATAAACGTTTTAGTGCATTTGCTGGAAAGTCAGACATCAAAAGCAGTCGTGTTTTACATACATACCCCGCCTCACACACCTGTAACGCCCTTACATATATATATATATATATATATATATATATATATATATATATATATATATATGGGATGCGGCACTTCGTTCTTGTGTTTACTAGCTTCGTCTGCAGCAGATGTCATAGTTGCTGCAGATGACGGAGATGCCTTTTAAACCACATACGACTCTAACACAGATGATAACTGAATAAGAACACAGCAGTCAACATCGACATACGATGGGCAATCGTAGTAGTAAAAGAAAAGAAGTAAAATAAGAAATGCAACAACATCAATATATATATATATATATATATATATATATATATATATGAGTGTGTGTTATAGATAAATATATTATAAATATGCTTATATATGCTCATATTTTCTATATATATACATACATACACAGGATTTATGGAATGGTGTAGGAAAGATCCGGGCTGTATATATTTCATATCGAGCTGAACCACGGAAGTGGAAAAATCCAAGTGAGGTTCAAATCGCCGGCTACCGTTCAGATTAAATTTTCCTTGCGTCACCATGTACCTTCTTGCGACAATATAAACTTTAATCTAATCAAGATATCCTTTGCCTGAAGAGTAGCCGGCGGTATGGACCACAGTTGCATTTTACCACTTCCGAAGTTCAGCTCGCACTGAAACATAGAGCTCGGATCTTTCTTTACTCAATTCCGTAACTCTTGTATTCTCATTCGTACAGCCTGCAACCCTGGTCGCCTACCGTGGAATATAAAAAGCACTATTTTCAGCTCATTGTTTTTTATACGAAACAAATCCACAAAATTGTCCCTGACAGTTGTTTTTTTAATATTTACTACGGATTGCTTGAAGCTAACTTTCTTCCTACACCTCCATCCTTGCATCTTACATTTATATATATGTATAAAAACAGTTTGATTC
>NC_142946.1:17531758-17546758 GCF_046866305.1 Octopus bimaculoides | reverse complement strand
CCTATTACGCGTCATTTAGTAATGTTTTCAATTCTCAGCATGCTAAGATATCTCTATGAATATCTTCTATGCTAAGTATATTCATGAGCATACACATTTTGAAGAAAGCATTTGTTGGTTCAAGTCATTATTTCTCCTTTCTCCCACGGTACACATTTTCGAAAATACGATCATTTATGGAATATATTTTGGTGGCACACACCATCATTACCTTACTCTGCGTCATGGTTGCTGTTATTGAATGATAATCATTCGTTTTATACTCATCAGATTAAAATACTATAACATAACGGATGAACTTGAGAACAAAAAGAACCTGAGGTTAAATATGAGTTAGGGTTTTTGTCTAGCATTCTGGATTTTGCGAAGCATCAATGAAATTAATATCGCTATAAAATAATGAAAATTTAAGAATTGCCATATATCGACTACAAAATGTTTAAATGCCCAAGAAAGGAAGCATTATTTTAAGATTTCTTACGCCCAGTAACTAGATACAAATTATTTATTGCCGCAAAGTAGAGAGGCCAAGTTGTTTTAACCTGAATGTCACGACGTTGTGTTCTATATATCAATCAAAATAATCGACTAAATTTCTGCTCAAAACTGTATACCTGACTTCGAAACTAAGATAATAATAGTAAACGATGCAAAGCTGTTACTATTCAACACTACATCATTTCGTATGGATTCGTAGAGTGTGTGTGTGTGTGTGTGTGTGTGTGTGTGTGTGTGTGTGTGTGTGTGTGTCTGTCTGTCTGTCTGTCTGTCTGTCTGTCTGTGTGTACATACACATTCATAAAGATGTATCGTTTCGAGAATAAGGGCGCTAGAAGCACTTCGCTCACAACTATAGAGAATCGCATATAAATAATGAGTTGTAATGCAAGTTGGAGAGAAAGAGACGAAAACTCACCTGCATTGGTCAAATGGTAGAACGACTGGCATTTCTACAGCAGATGTGGGTTCGAGTCCACCGGAATGCCTTGGCTTCGAAATTGCAATCCAGAGGGTATTAAAACTCAATAGCGTGTTATTCTTTATAACTCTATGTAAAGTAAATTAAGAACTACCATTCGTATATTTCTATATATATATGTGTACATATATATGCATACACACACACACACATGCATACATATGTGTGTGTGTGTGTGTGTGTGTGTGTGTGCCTGTCTGTCTGTATGTCTGTCTGTGTAAGTATCTATGTCCAGGGTGGTCTTCCTTCAGTTTCTACCAAATCAACTGGCAAGGTTTGGTCATCCTGAGGTTATAGCAGAAGACGCCTATCCACTTTGTCAGGCAGCGGGTCTGAAGGCCCGGAATCCTGTGTTGGGTAAGCAAACTGTTAACCACACCGTCACGCTTGCGTTTATATATGTATGGTGCAGGCGTGTCTGGGTGGTAAGAAGATTACATCTCAACCACATGGTTCGAGGTTCAGTCCCAGTGCGTGGCAACTTGGACAGGTGCTGACTCAAAACCTTGTAAGTGGATTAGACTCGGAATTTTTTATGAGGAACTGACTGACCCAATTTTGCTGGCCTTTCCGATGGCACGCAGGTGCCGATGAATGGTTGAATGACCACATCTAAGCTTCTCTGCTCGATCCTCAACAGTTGCGGTGGGATTTTGTTCCATCAGCGTATCTAGGACGTCTTCCGCGATCTCTGCAAATTTTCCATGAGGCGACACGTCTTCGTTGTGCAAACACCTTTGACACTTGCTTAAGCTGATTATCCGATCACCATATGCTGCATTAATATTCCTCGCATTTTCTTTTGCGTTGTTGCCTTTATTAAACGCAGAAAACAAAATATGCCGAATATGCTCCCTTGCTACTTGTGTTATAGCTTTGAAAAATGACCGTTAGCAAAGGACTGCACTCTTCAAAACTTGCACTAAGAATAAGGATAAGGTAGAATTACAAACTGCTTTTATAGCCACATGACGCATGTAATTTATCCCCTCCCTTCCGACATTTATTTTATGCAATTGAAAAGCCGCATTATCTATGGGATGACCCGATATATATATATATATAGTGTTTCTTCCATGTTCCCGAATTATTACGGTCCCTCTGACACTCTGTCTATGATTTCTTAGATGAGTTTTCAGTCCAGCTGTAGATCAATATTGTTCGAAGAACATTATAACTTCGATTCGCTTTATCAGAATACCTGCAACTAGGCATCCATCCTTCGACAGCATGCTCCCCAGGTAAACGAAAGCAACGACTACACCTAACCTTTTACTCTATACTACGACAGCTGGCTGTAAATACGGTTCGCCTTGTGCCGGTTAAATATTACCCAATTTTTTGTTTCCATTCGCATTTTGAACCTGCAAAGTAATCCATTGCATACTATATGTCATCCTAGACATTCATCAAAATCTATAAGAATGACTTCCCTGATCAAAATGCCGGACTGTTTTGATCTGAAGTTTATCCTTCTCAAGCTGAAGAGACGGAAGTTCTCAACTGCAACAGAGCACGCTTATCACCGTCGCGTAATTCTTGCGTGAGTAGATGGCTAAGAATATCGAAAAGAAAGTGGGAGCGTTTATATTATGTTACTTTGCTCTATTGCCAGTCGGAACTTCGTCAGACAATTTTGCCTTAAAATCGACCCGAGCCTTTACGACTTTGTCTATCGTATTAAACGTACAGATTAATGATACAAAGAAATAGTGGTGGGAAGCCGACCTTTCCGAAATGCGTCTCTTCGTTATCTAGAAATCCATTTACTGTTCAGTGAATTTCTCTTGTATCTGTAGAGAATATCATGTCGATTGTACCACTACCTGATCAAAAGCCACTTTGTGATATATGAATAACTGTAGGACACATATTTTCCATCAGCCTAGTCAAAAAATCATGTTAGCACGTTCCTGACAGCTTCTGTGAGTATGAGGCTACAGTGAAAATCAAAAGTAACTTTATTGTCTTACACTTGTAGACACCAAAATGCTATTAATCCCATCTTCTGGTGTAAGGTGCCATTCCGCCTCTTGGTGATAATCGTGATAAGGTCAAATACTACATATGTTAGTGTTTCGGTACCAGCCATCAGCATTTATATACACATGTGTACATATCTTCCTATATCAATCAATCCATCTCTTTAATCTCCTTATATATATATACACATATATATATATATGTGCGTGTGTGTGTGTGTGTGTGTGTATGCATGTATGAGTTTGTGTGTATATGTGTGAATGTGTGTACTTGTGTATTTTGGTAATATGTATCTGTGCATATATGTACATGTATGGCATATATATATATATATATATATATATATATATATATATATATATATATATGTGCGTGTGTATGTATGTGTGTGTATGTATATACATATATATATATATATATATATATATATATATATATATATATATATATATATATATGTGTGTGTGTGGGTGTGTGTGTGTGTGTGTATGTGTGTGTGTGTGTGCGTGTGTGTGCGTGTGTGTATTTCTGTATTTTTATGCATCTGTGTTTGTATAGTGAACGATCATGTCTCCAACGTATCTGGAGTGGAATATGGTTTTGATTCATTATCGTATTAATTCCACTTCAGTAATTTCGGAAGTATTACATTGTGTTAATGAATTATATACCCACTCTCTTCCACTCTCTATTCATAACATTAATCAGTATTAAGTTGTATGCTCTATTATTATAGGTTACACACGATCGCATGTCAACATATACCCATGACGCAGACTCTTTGATTTTAAACAGCATATTTATTGCTTTTGTCAGTAAGCTGCTCATAATGTTGCAGTGTATTTAGAAGTATATCGACAAATGCTCTATATGCACTATCAATGTGTGTGTATAAATGAATACACACACACGCACTCATACACACACACACATACACACTCACACAACACACACACACATACACACACACACACACACACACACACACACTCGTACATATGGTGTTGGTTTTACGTGGTAGTGGCTTTGCGTATATGTTATTTTAAATATTCAGGTTATGATAAACGTTATCATTCTCATAATTTGCTCTTGAATTAAAAACTCTCATTTCAAGTTTAGGTATATTGAGATAGCCTTACATTTTAGGAAAAGTTGTCCCCAAAATCCGTTTTGCTGCGGAGGCAAGTTCCATATAGACGTGTCTTGAAGTTATTTTAACGTTATCGTCGATGGGGATAAGAATTTGTAAAAATATACCAATTTTAATTAACCCTATCTCGGAGTAAGGCGTAAAATGTTGAACGAGCTAGATGTTCTCTTTCGTTTGTTTTCTTCAGTTTTCAAAGTGCGTGTTTTTAGTGAAATATTAAATCAGTTCCCTGTCAGTTACTGTTTGTGCAGCCCGCTTCTATATATCGAGTATATTCCTTGGAAAATGCACAACCCTAGAGATTGATATAATTTCATCATAAACTATATTGAGGTTTGTGATATCCAGGTACATATTGAGAAATCAAATGTGGGTCTGGTTAGCTGAAATTAAACACGTTTGATACCAACATCTTATTAGTTTGGGGAATTAAAACAGTATGAATGTGACTGTTTCCTGAAAATTCATTCGAAGCCTAATTGATATATTATGTCATATACTACCTTCATGCATTCAAACAGGTCATTTATGATTTGACCTCAGAGGGTTACGAAGTATGAATATCTCCATCTTCCTGTTTCTTAATTCAGATACGAAGTTAATTTCTATTTCGTTCTATAAATGTTTTAAAACCCAACAATTTATGAGCTATAACTGTGAATACTATTTCTGTGAATGACATCTTCGTGTGTATAAGATAACGTTAACATTATTCTACAGTTATTTATTGACTAATTTGCATAAATTGAACATTTTTGGATAATTACGTTTGCACAACTGATTTATCATCCACCAACAAATCCGGGCAAAATGGAAGTCAAATTTCAGTCTTGGTATATTCATAAAATATATAAATCATTTCTAACTTTAAAGCAACTGAAATAAATTTACTTTGGAATTATTTTTGAGACATATTAATATCAGGAATGAACTTTTTCTGTCGCTAAGTATAGCTTCATAAAAATCTAACGCTTTTCGTTCTAATATTTTGTGGTAATCTTCAGTTAATGCAATGGTGTTATGCAAGACCACCGTTTGTCTAACAGATGTATATTTACAAACGATTGAACAAAATTCTTGAAATAATTTCATTCAAGACAAACACCCTTTTAAAACATCTTGAAATGAAATTATCATTTCCAACAAAATATTGGTGTCACGTATTGAATATACTACCTACTGTTGCTCAAGATATTCTTGTCACTTAATACTTTATTCAGTGTAAAACTCAGTTTTTCAACGGCTAAGTTAGACGTATTTCATGGGAATCCTAGGAAACACATAATGGTCTCCCTATGCACTTATTCATTCTACGTGTGATTTAACAATTCTTAAAATATTTAAAAAGATGTTGTATTGTACTGACTAAAATAATGAGTTCACATGTTCTTATATGAAATGTTTTTCATCAATCTGTACGAGAATTCTAAAACATATATTTGTTTCAATCATTTGACTGCGGCCATGCTGGAGCACCGCCTTTTAGTCGAGCAAATCGACCCCATGGTTTATTCTTTGTAAGCCTAGTACTTATTCTATCGGTCTCTTTTGCCGAACCACTAAGTTACGGGGACGTAAACTCACCAGCATCGTTTAGGTTGACAAACACAGACATACAAACACACACAAACACACACACACACACACACACACACACACATATATATATATTTATATATACGACGGGCTTCTTGTATAATCTTTTTTTTATTATTTTCTTAATTTGTATATATTTGTTTTATTACAAATGCAAAACACCACCACCGAGAAATCGACGTAAGCTTAAATGATTAACCACGATGGGTGAACCGAGGGATTACTGTATTCTGAGTATAATTTCCTTTGTTCCTAACATCTAACTTTCCCAAACACATACGTATATAACTATAAACATATCTCTATGTGTATGTATGAATGCATATAGATAGATAGATGTATATGTGTATATGTATATACATATATATATATATATATATATATATATATATATATATATATATATATATATATATATATATATATGTATGTATAAGTTTATATATGTATATATATATATATATATATATATATATATATATATATATATATATATATATATATATATATATATATATATATAAACTAGATGACATACCCGGTATTTCCCGAGGAAGCCGGACTTATCCTTTGGTTCCGTTCTCATAATTGTTTCGCTAATCCAATAACAGCAATACAAAGTATGTAGCCCTTAAAATGCTTTATGTGCATTTGCAGAGAATACCGAACTTTCTTACACAGGATCTTGTTTTTAGGAATTCGCAATAAGTTATGAATACCCAAATCGTGAAGTAAGTTATGTAATAACATGAAATGAGTAACCCGATAGTAATAATTCAAATAAAGTAGCCCCGAAAATGAAAATACTGATAAGGTATGCATGGGAATATTGATAAGGTATGTATACTAAAATCTTGAAGCATGTTACGTAATAACAGACAGATTAAATATGAGATAACGATTCAAAGTAAATAAGTTTGAAATGGGCTTTTTGCGTTCCCAGAGAGTGTTACACTCAGGGGCGTTAGTGTTGCTATATTCGTGAATATGTTACAAACCGAAATAAGTGGATCTATTGTTTAGGAAAATACTATTCACTTGTTTAAGGGTTGTACTGGATAGATTGGCAAAATAATTCTTACATTTCAAATACTAAGAAATAAGCATACTCAATTTCATTTTTGCCAAATAATGTAGGAAACCGAATGAGCTATTTCCTTTGGCGATATATAAAGATTTCTTTCAGAGGCGAATGGGTTATTTCCCTTGGTTTTTAAAATAAAATATATTACCGATATATAAAGATACCTTCCAGAGGTCCTAATATCTGTTTTTCCACAACGTGTGTATTCCATAAGGCTTCCAGATATGAGCTCTACTCATGCGTCAAGTTTCATCAAAATCGAGAAAACGATGTAGGAGGATTTAGCGAACAACTCCACAAACACACGTACGGACACAATTTCCCACATATGTGGTATATGTATATGTGTGTGTGTGTGTATACGCATACATATGTGTGTGTGAGTCTGTCATATGTATCTGTGTTTGCGCGCGCGAGTGTGGCATGTATTATTCTAAACAGCACGTGCTTGGATTTAACAGAGGAGTTAATGAGACAGAAGTAAATACTTGTATGCAGTTAAAATTATAAATAAAATTAGAGAAATGCATAATAACACGCATGGATACCAGAATAAATATTTGTTATAGCATTATTGTTGAGTATATGACCTTTGTCATTCCATTTGAAGTATCACCGATCAAGGGATAACTTACAATACGTTGAGTGTCCCAGCCATGCATCTCATCCAAACATCAACCAATTAAGTCGTTCATCTAAATCGATACAGCTGAGAATTGAACAACATGCAATATTCATTTATTCTTCACAGGCTGTAACATTTTCAGTTTTCGTTTTTTTTTTTTTTCTTGTTTCATTTTCATATAATTCTCGACTCTGAAAACAAATTTATTTCAGAGATAGCAGTATAGACCAGTGAACTAGCACAGAAAATATGCAAACTGTACATTTTTCATCCCGACCGAAAAGTTTATACTCCTGAAAATCTCATGTCACGACAAACTCCTGCATCCCTATACATTATATAAATATGCAAATTCCTCCGTAGAGAATCTTATAAATTATCATTTTCTGCCTTCATATATATATATATATATATATATATATATATATATATATATATACACGTATGCATATCTATGTACGTATATGTATACTTGTCCCTCTCTCTATATTTCCCTTTCTCTCTCTCCCTGTATATATGCATATATATATAATATATGTATGTATATATATTTATAAATATAAGAATATATATATATATATGTATATATATATATATATATATATATATATATATATATATATATATATATATATATATATATATATATATATATATATATGTACATGCATATATATATATAATGTTTCATGTCTATACATGTTGATGTAAGTCTGCTATTGCTGACAATGTTGTCATCTGTGTCCAGCAAAGTAGTATGGCGATTAGTTAGAAGTAATATCAGTCTTTGTGATATACAGACATAATTTTTGCATATGTATAGACCTGTGTGTGTAGATATAGGAATAAAGAGATATCAAAATATCTCTTTTTTATATAATTTAATTACGTAGTAAAATGAAGCTGAAATATGTATCGCTTTCATATACTCAAAAAATCGAGAGCAGAGTAAAATCAAGCAGAGTGTCTCTCAGGCATTATTGGTTTACAGTTATATTATATATGTTTTTCATTTTTTGTTCAAAATATATTTTTATATACTAAAATACATGTTTGTATACGATTTGTCTATACTGTTTTATATGCTTCCATATAATTGATTTATGAAGTAATGTATATCAGCTATCGACAAGGTGTGACAAGCAGTTGTCAAAACTGTAAATGCTATCCGTGCTCGAAGAACTGTACATTATACTATGCCGTCAGCATTGTCCTTTTTATAATGCTAGTTTTGAGACCCTGATGACATACTGACTACTACTACTACTACTACTACTACTACTACTACTACTACTACTACTACTACTACTACTACTATTACTACTACTACCACTACTAGTGATGATAATGATGATGATGATGATGATGAAGCAATGTTCCAGGCACTGAATCCCGTGGCTTCTCATCTTAACTGATTGGAAGTGTTATTATGTACATTGTTTTGTCTTGGTATATAAGATGGGCTAGAATATCAAAAATTCTGCTCAATACCACAGACTTGCTTGTCAGTTGTTTCTTTCAACGCTCTTAAACAACCCATATTTAGGGACCTTTTGAACGGGATGGGCTTCGTTTATTCGTACCCCTATGTCACTCTGATGGCATTAGCTGCTCTCTCACTTGATCATAATAATGGATTTACATTTTGACCCAAGCCCAGCCACTTCGGAAGAGGAGCTAAGTCGATTACATCGACCCCAGTGTTCAACTGGCACTTATTTTATCAATTCCTAAAACGAGGGCAAAGTCGACCTCGACAGAATTTGAATTCAGAACGCAAACATGGCCGCTAAGCATTTTGCTCGGTCCTTATATTTCTTTATTTCTTTCAATTCCTTTAGCATACACTAAATTTCTGATTCTCCACAATGTTTGGTCTTTTTGTGACCTCTATAATCATAGATAATCATAAGAGTTATGGTCAGTATAAAACTCAATCACAGCTTCTGATTCGTGTTCATACAATTTACCTGATAACTGTTTTCACACTCTGTGTTAAAAATGTACTGAAATATCTACATAGGGATAACTGAACTTATTATATTCTTGTGCTAGCTTACTGCATTCACTCAATAGACGGTTGATATTGTCGTTTCTATTCCCACATATCCTGTGTTTGCAACCTTCATTGGTTTTATCAATTATTGCCTTTAAGAAATTCTTTGGAATGGCTCGTTTCTGTGCGATTATAACGATTCGGTTTTACTGCTTAGATTTCTGTATTCCAGACAGAACAAACTATCTTTACTTCCAAAATATTCGGTTTTTTCCATGGACATTCCATGTTCTTGAATTCAACTACAGCGTTATTATTCTTCTCCTTGTTGTTGATGATAGTGTTGGTGTTGTTGTTTTTGTTATTTGCTGTTATTGTTGGTATCTGTGCATATATAAAATCTGTATTTATTATACGGGATACTGAAGTTCAGCACCATATTATTGATTAACGAGCAAAATGGCAACACTTTTTCATACTCTCATATTCACTTTTATGAAGGATTTAAGGAGTTCTTTTTTCACATTACATTCGTGAAGAAATCTCAATAAATAATCTGATAGGAATAACATTATTCCTCTTGCAAAGAGTAAAACACACCCAACGATGAACATATTTCCTCCTAAGCAGTAACACTTGAAACAAAACAAAAAGTATATCACTAAAACCAGTTCACACTGTATCATAAAAATGGTTTATTTCATGTGAATAAGACGATAAAATATATCTTAGTGAGTTGCATAATATTAGCATGCTGAGTATCGCGTAGTTATCGAATTACATTTTTTCTTTACTTTCTTCATATGTTCCATAATAAATAAAATGGTTTGAAGCTTTTGAAGCAAATTATTATAGACTTGCTATTCATGTATATAGCCCCAGTTCTTATGCAGTAGATTGTTAATATTACCTACGAATTATTGGTCATATATTTTGACATTTCACGTTACCTCGTTTCTTCTTGCCCGAATACAGGATATATTTTGACAAAAATTGCTATTACTAGAGGTTCATTCGGTTTCTATATGTTACAGATTTTAACTATATTCATTTAAATAGTACATCGAAGAATGAAACGTGTGAATAACATAATTTTTTGGATTTGTATTGATATATTTTATTTCTGATTTTCTTTTTCTAGGTAGGGTTATATATAATTCCAACCGTAATATCCAGATATACAGTAAATGCAGTTACAATAAAAAGGAAACAATACCATTTCCATATATATTGATCAAATACTGCGTGTATTTACGAGGAATATGCTGTCACAGAGACGTGTCTCGAAATAATTTACTGTCCACCAATCGGTAGCTAGACACCGAGCTACTTACATGTCCTTCCTATCGTTATAACAACTGTTACCTAACCTGTCTATGGGACAATTACATGTGTGATTAAAACCTCCAAGACTGAGTAAATATTTAAATGTCTACGTTCAAGAAGGAAAGTGAAATTCTATGAGGATATAGCATTACTATAATGGCGTCTCATATAAAGCAATAATTTATCTGATATACGGCACTATTTATCTGTGCGCATGACTTATGTAACGAAAGATGAAAGAGATTCCTCGGCATACATAGTTGAATTTGCTCAAAAAACTCACCGGATATAATTATAGTAAGAGAAGAGAGAGTTATATATCGATGCCATGTGTATCGTATCTTGTGCAACCCGACAACTTCATACGCTATGTCATTTGTGTGTGTGTGTATATATATATATATATATATATATATATATATATATATATATATATATATATATATATATATATATATATATATATATATGCATACATACACACACACACATATATAAATATATATATAGATGTATATGTGTATATATGTATAAATGTATGTATACGAATATGCGTATGTGTATACATTGAGCATGTGTAATTATGTAATGTAAATGTATGCATACACACACATGCATTCACACATATATATGTGTGTATGTCGAGATATTGATTTTTCTCCGTCATTCTATCGTGTTTGCTCAATAGAATCTAGAAATGTCAATATCTGCTGTGCTACTTACTTCATTCATCCAATATCAGATAGTTGTTATATTGGTGTTCTTGGTGGCCATTTTAAATGGATGGCTATATGTTCTGTTGGCAGGCTATTGTGTTGAGTGATTGAATATATAATATTTTGTTGTTTTTTACTTTCTATTTACAATAATTGTATTTTTTTATGGTAAGGACGAAACACGAACGGATCCATAAAATATTTGTCTATCGACTGAAAGCTTACTAATTCCTTTTTCATTACACAAGAGTCCTGCTTTACATTCATCATAACATCTGCCTCTGACGAATAGACTACACATTTAAATAGCATACATGCATTCATTGCACGGCTGGTTTCGTATCACACATATTTGCCCTAACACGAACAAGCATTTTTATCCTGTCTGAACTTGGTTGTGATTAATGAATATATTAGCATCTATTATAAAATCAGATTTCTTAAATGTATTCAGATTAATCAAATCTAGCGTATTGATTTAATTTAGTTGATTCGTTAAATGGTAGATAAAAAGGAGCAAAACGTAAACCTAGACAAGTGTGGTTAACTAGAATAAACCCATAACATGGTGATGGACACTATGAATAAGTAAAGAATATTAATCGCTATTCTGATGGATTGACCCGTTATCCTTCACTATGTCTTGTAGTCAAATATAGATTTTTCTACGTCTGTGAACGTAGAATTATTAAACGAATGACCAATATATATGCTTCTTTCGCCCTGTCTCAGTATCATATACGTAATATTGAAATATTCACTGGCACTATTAAGAAAATATATCGTAAGATAATGTACATGCGTCCACGTAAATATTATTAACAATGATATTAAGTAGTATCAACGATAGTACGTAGATTTTCTTGCTTACTTGCACCAAATCAAGACTTCATGAATGCGTTGACCTGTGATAAATGTTGCGTTCGTGTTCGTATTACTGCCGTTGTTTATATCAGAGAAAATATTTTCCGTCGCGTATCTGACTTTTATATATGTAAGATGATGGCCTGAAGCAAATATTTTCACCATATATATATAAATATATAATATACACACGAGCAGACGAGGTCTGATTAAAAATGACGGAAATCATGGTATAGTAACATATTGACCTTGATCTCTGTTTCACATGCATATTGAACTATATCGTTCTCAATTACTTCCGTTCGTTATAGAGGTGCTTGAAAGTAAGTTGTGTAGAGCTTGGTAGTCTCACCATACCTTGGAGTTTCTATTAATGACCATGGCAGAGAAATAAAGTTGAGCAGTGAATCTTTGTGATGCCTTCGCAGAAACCTACGCAAAGTTGAGTTGTAGAAAGTATAATGACAGGAATGAATGAGCCGAACACGGGTATAGGAGTAGTTCAAACATTTCCATGATGGCCGAAAAAATGTCGACGCTCGTTCTGAGTGACACGCAACCAGCAGAATGAATGAAGAACATCGCAGATGTTCGTCCCGGTGTTCAGAAAGAACGTTGAATCACTGTGCTTGAGTTGGCTTGGAATATGAGTATTAGTTACGGTTCAATTCAATCCATTCTCACGGGAGATTTGGGTATGAGACGTGTGACTGACAAGTTTTGAAATGAGTCATAACAGGTGACGAAATGTGGATGTATGACTATGATCCCGACACCAAGGCTTAATCTTCTCAGTGCAAAACGCGAACCTCTCCGAGAATGAGTCGGATTAATGTGAGGAATCTGTTGGCAGTTTTCTTCGTCTACGATGTCATTATTCATCATGAGATTGCCCCACCTGCTCAGGTAAAGGAATATTAGCGTGACGTGCAACTGCGTTTGTGGGATGCTGTTCGTTGGAAAAAGAAGCGAATCGCATTCGATCAATAAGTGGTAACTTGCTCATTCAGCGCAACTTGTATTGCGCTTTTTGGCCAAGCACAACATTTTTCAGGTTAAACAATCATCATTTTCTCCAGGTCTCACCCCAAGCGAGTTTTTTTCCTCATTCCAAAATCCAAATCACATTTATAAGAAACAAGATTTCAAGGCGCCGAAAATTTGAAGAAAATGCGATGAAGCAGCTGCTCGCTATTCCAACAGGAATTTCAAGAATGCTTCCATCAGTAGAAATGACGCTAGATAATGTGAGTGGCTTCAGAAGTGGTTGTTTCGAATGAGATGAAGTACCGGATTGGCATGTGTTATAGTTCTCTTCTTCTAGTAGTAATCCCAATACTTTTCATCAGATAAATGCATGCACACGCACGCGCGCACACAAACACACACACACACACACACACACACGTACACATATAATCATATATATACTTAGTTATATGAATGCACGTGTGTCGATGAAAGGTGTAATGCCTTTGAGAATGACGTCTGTGGGTCCTTCAACCGTCGTGAGATTTTGTAGTACATCTGGTGTAACTTAATCAGAATGACTGGCGCAATGTTGATCACTGTTGCTATACGTACGACTAAGTAAAATCTGAAAAAAAACACGTTTCTATAGCAGATAACCATGCTGTTGTAGTGACATAAAAGACTAAAGAGAGAACAAGTATCTTATCTTGCGGTTATAATCGTTACTGAATCTTTGAGAATCATTAATATGGGCTCTTTTAACGATGTCTGTGATATTTTCTAAAGCTAAGATAGAACAACTTCTTATACTCTGCTATTGTTTACCATTGACAATAACGAGTAGACATTCAGGAAAATTATACAGTCTATAGATATTAGTGTAGATTTATATCATAATAATGATTTTTACATTGACACAAGGCCGTTTATGGTACAGAGATGTTACTGGTTTTGGTGTAATTGTATTTTCTATACTGTTCTACAGAAAGATTCTAACATTGTTTATGTCCAGTGAGAGAATTACGTATTAGATACGTCTACGTGTATATGTGGATGAGTGAATGTATTTATGTGTATGCGTCTGTTACATCCTATTGATAACTAAATCAATATTTCTGTCACTGCTTATTAGGACGAAATAGTCAGTCTCAGCAACTTATTTTTATTAAATTACATTGGTCTATTTGAGAAGTAAAGACCATAGTGGCATACATAATACAATGACATGAGTAGTAAAAGATGTTGTGACATGGCTGGCAGCTGCCTGCTTCTCCACTAATTTGCAAAGAATTAGATGCTCTTCATCTGAAATTTCTTTGTGTTCAACTTTCTTTATTCACTATAAACATATACCGTTAGTAATTTAAGAGGGGTATGTGAAACAATGATTTTAGGAAACAATGCTTTTTACTTACTGCAAATTTGTGTCTGAGATTACTACGTGCAATTGGCTTCGTGCAATTGGCGACCTTCAGCCAGCGTTTTAAGTTATAATGTCACTTAAGATTTCTCTTCGTGAAAATGCCATACTAATTTCTAGATAATTAATATGAACAACATGATTTCACTTTATTCATTGATGTGATTTAATAAGACCGAAACACGAGGAGAGTCTTGTCTTGCTGAGGAGAAAAATAAATTTCAAGCACTCAGTTTAGTTTTAACTTATCAGCGTTCATTATTATTGCTGCTATTGTTGTTGTTATTTC
>NC_142946.1:17514258-17529258 GCF_046866305.1 Octopus bimaculoides | reverse complement strand
AACAAACCTCTCTATAGGAATTACAAAAATTTAAGGATGAATATATCTGGAGGCTATGAAAAGTTGCCCAAAGTATCATAAATACATCGACGCAAGACTTTAGAATATTGAGATGATATTTGCCCAGACGTGCAGTACCTTATAGTTAAGAAGTTAAAGAATCTGCTTGCCACTTCACACCCTGGGCAAGTATCTACCACTATAGCATAGGGCCAACCAAATCCTTGGCAGTTGATTTGGTAACACACATATTGATATATATGCATATATATATCACTATGTGTGTGTCTGTGTTTGTCCCTCGCCACTGCTTGATAACCAGTGTTGATGTGTTTACCTCTTTGAAACTTAGCGGTTCGGCAAAAAGAACTGCTCAATTAAACACCAGGCTTAACAAGAAATATAAACTACTGGGGCCGATTAGAATTTCTTCCTTCTTCTAACGACTGAAAGACATAAGAGATAAAAGATATACTTGTGTATTTTATACAGCTTAGGCTTATTCATTGATATTCTTTAAAGGCGATGAGGCGACGCGTACGATTTTGCTTCTTCGTTGTATGACGATGCTTCAGAACGGAGTATACCACGGTTGAATCAAATCTATCCTTCGTGGGGGCTACAGTGACACATGTTAACAACAGTACATTGTATTGAAACATTGCTATCAAAGTGTCATTTTTCTTTCCAAGATTGCAATATATCTGTTCATTACGCATGATATATCAATGAAACGAAACAAAAACAATTACTAGTTATGTTGTCTTTCATCTCTATATCGGGTTCACAATATGTCGTAGTGTAATACATAACTATCTCTGTAGCTGAGAATATCATTATTCTATTATTTCCAGTTATTTCAACAATATTCACATGCCATCCACGACATAGTTTTGTAGTTACATCAGCACAATGTTTCTATTGTAAACATAGAAAGATGCGCAAATATATAACGTGTATTTTTTAAAGTATTATCTAAATCTGGAGAAGATGCATGCATTCTGAATCGATATTTCGGTCGCTATTTTCCACGCTTCTCCTTCTCCCATCTCCCCGATCTTGGTTTTTTCTCTCCGTTCATTGTTATTATCTTATTATTCATGATTTGTAAAAATACATCAAAAGGTTCCTTTCTTGGAACAAGAATTGGGACATCATGGATAACATGGTTATTGGAGTGATTTTAATTATTATAATATAATCATTCATGAGGCCTATTTATTACACGCCTTCTATGCAAAACTTAACTCACACCAGTTTCTCCGGTGTATTTTTTGTGACATTTTCTGCTTTTCTATTTTCGATCTTCTACATAATTAAGTGTACTGTATCAAGTATGTGTTCACAGTGATGCTTTGTTGGTTTTCGTGTGTTATGCACGTATCTCCAAGGATACTCCTCTTAATATACACGCAGCGATTTGCGGTGCAATTTACTAGAAATTCTGCATATTTGTAACTCATGCATTTATAGAGTAGTCTGCATATTCTACTCATTCCAAAGGCAAATAATATAATATTAATAGCTTCCGTTTTCTTTCCAAAATTATGGATGTTTCTATACCCAGGCATTATCCGTATACACAAATAGTTTCGTGTCTTCTTTTTCTTCTTGTTGTCCATTTTTTTTTCTTCTTCATTTCTACTTTTGTCACCGGAGAATACTATGTACATTATCATATATGTTCTTACTTTTTATTCACAAATATATGTCCGGTTTCCGATGTCTGGTTCGGGTGATCGCACTGGATTATTACATCCCAGAGGATTTTGCAATTCTCATTTTCGGTGACTCCTTCTAGCTTTTGCTAATACCATGCCTTTGCTTTTTGTAGGCAGTGATTTCCACACAGCTCTCAATGGGGCATTCTTGCCAAATTGTTATGGCTTCTTTTGTAGTCGCGTTGTGCCAATTTCGGGCAGTCTATAACGACGTGCTATACTGTTTCGCCCCTCTCACCACACATTCTGTGTTTGTCGCTATCGGTAGTGATGTCTATTCTGCTCTTGATGTAGTTGGTCTTTGATGCTTGTTCCTGAGCTGCTCATATGAGTGCTTTTGTCTCTACCTTCAGATCACTCCTCATCATCCATAGCCACCGGTCCATAGTATTTGTCTTTGCGTTCACATCTCTTTCAAACTGACCGTACATTTTTCCTTCCATGCTTTTTTTTTCTCTTTTTTTGTATACATTTTCCTTTCGTTACACGATTTTCAGTTTTGATGACGCCGGCCGTCTTCGTGTGTGGCTCCACGGCATTTTCTATATACCACACTAAGCCGTTTTCCTCTGCTTCGATACAGTCCTATCGATGTCACTCTTAGGGTGGAAGGCTCCGTTTATTCTCAACATTTTTCTGGTCTTATTTCTTTCTTCTTCACTTCTCACTTTTGCCATTTTATAATTCCTGCTCCATACCAAAGTCATGCTGTCGCCTGCCTATTAACTGATTGCATTTTATTCTCTCCAGTCAATTTTGAGCGCAACACCAACGTCAGTCTTCGGAAATATTCCATCCTCAGTTGCGCTTTCATTTCTATTATTATTATTATTATTATTAGTATTATTGTTGTTGTTGTTGTTGTTTTTATTGCTGCTATTGTTGTTGTTGCTGTTGTTGTTATTATCTTCTTTCAATTCTGGTTCCATTTCTTGCTGAGTGTCTTCCTGACACCTAGGGCTCTGAAACTCATAGCTAGAACATTAAAATAAACACACCAGATTGTTCCTTTGCAAAGTCACTATTATTATTATTATTATTATTATTATTATTATTATTATTATTATTATTATTATTATTGTTGTTGTCGTTATTGTTGTTGTTGTTGCTGTTGTTGTTGTTATTGTTATTATTGTTGTTGTTTATATTATTATTATCATCATTATCATCATCGTCATCATCATTGATTTACGATAACAAAACACGTTTTATTACGAAAGCTTCTTTCCTGAATATTTTGCTATTGAGTTATTTCATTGATTTCTTTTTTTTTTTGTTTTTGCTCAGAAAAATGAAATATCTTTTTATCAGCTATTTTGTTTTGTGGATATGGGGTTTCAAAAGTGAACAGATTTTCATTTTTTTTTTTCTAGCTTATTCAAACAATTCAGATTTTTTAAAACAGTTTTGTTAGTTGAATTTAAAAATAAAACATCGGTGACATATAAACTAAAACATGCGGCCTTGATATTTTCACAGGAATCACACGAAAAGGAACAAGAATCTAAAAATAGACATATATTATAACACAAAGCGCTAATACTTTGAACTAAATAAAAACGAAGTAATGATGTTCTGTTGGCTCTAATTGATTTACAGTAATACAGACGACTCTCCTCGTAGCACAAAGTGACTTAAAATTAACTGATGCAATATCAGACGCACAATTTTCTTTTTCTATCAAGCAAGGCTGCGTATTCGGTAGTGTCTGCCTGCATTTTTGTACAGATGGCGTTGTGCTATTGTATGTAACTAGAGAAAGTGAGAGAGCATTTGGACATAAACATGTACCACACTGAATTTGCTAGAGCAATGTCTGAATGACAATCAGTGGTATTTATTAGTATCGGAAGCATTGCGTTTTCAACATTTTTTGCGCAAAAAGATCATGGTTTCCGTGCATATGTGATAATGAAGGATATGTTTTAAGAGGGGTTTGAGATTTTCAAATTTCTTTTCGCAACTACAGACTGCAAGATTTTACAGCATTCTAATGAAAGCACATTTGTAGATGAGTAATGTATTTTTACGTTAGAAACAGAATTGTAACAACTTTAGCTGTAATAAATACATAGAGGTATTCTTTTCGATTGAAGATATAAAATGCGAGACAATATAGCGCCAAATGCGTAGTGCCTTGAAGATTGGCAACACAAATCAACGAAATGGTACTGCTCAATATGAGTGAAATGGCAAAAACTTTTCGCACTATCATTTAACCATAAATCCTAGATTATATAGGCTTTATAGCTTGTCGAACACAGAAATAAAGAAAATAACATGTTTCAGTTTGTCATTGGTTGTTTGTATATACCACGTAAGAACTGCCAAGCGTAAAGGGTCGTGTGTTACTCAGTATCTGTTATAATATATCATTTTGAGCATGAATGGCAAGATTCTGTTGCGTAAGTCTCACAAAGCTTCGTTCATATCATCATTTGATTGCATACAAAATGCAAAACTATCTTCCCTGAACAGAGCTATATTGAATTTCTCATTTGTTTGGAGAGCCCTTTTAGTTTGAGTAAATATATTAGCAAGGATTGTGCAGTGGGTTTTCATCCGTAGGCTGGTAGGGCTCCATGTTCGTCCTAATATTGTTTGAATTAGATTTTGCGTATGTAACATCATTCCGTGTATACACTTTGTGTTCAAACTTTCTGAAAATAGTAATATATTCATTATATGATTGTAAGTCAATCGATATTTCATAACTTTATTTGTCCGTTTCTTCTTGCCCATATAACCAAAATGTTTTGCTGCTTCGTTCAAGTATATATCTAGGCGTAAAAAATGTTATTCTATATAATAGGATCCGCCCTCAGTCGTCCAAATTTCCACTTATTTTATCCTGAAAAAAAAAATTGGCATCCCCTCCGTCCAGCTTCTCCTTCCCCTCTTCAATAATATCATCAACATCCTCGTCATCGGTGTCTGTGTCTCCATCAGCCTGATCAATAATAATAATAATAATAATAATAATAATCTTATCTATTAAAGGCAGAAAGGCTAAATTTTTTAGGTTATGATCATATTAGATTACATCGACTCTAGTTCTTCATTGCTACTTCTTTTATCCACCCCAAAAGCACGGATGAAAATGACGATAGGCATTCTGTTCTACGTGCTACCGATTCGACTAGATCGCTACCTGAATAATAATAATAATAATGGTTTCAAAGTTTGCCGTAATGACAGCAATTTGCAGGGCGGGACTGAGTCAATTATATTGACCCCTGTGTTTCACTGTTACTTAATTGGATGAAAGGTAAAGTCGAAATACCACTAAGCATTTCATCCGGCGTGCTGTCCATTCTGCCTGCTCTCCGCCTTAAAATAATCATAATGATGCTTTCATGTTTTGGCAAAAATCCAGGGATTTCAGGTGAAGAATTGGTCGATTAGGTCGACCCCATCACACAGTTGACACTTAATTTATGGACTCCGAATGATGAAAGGCAAAGTAGTCCCTGGCGAAATTTGAACTTGGAACGTTAAGACGAACAAAATGTCGCCGATCATTTTCATTGGCATTCTCACGATTCCGCCAGCTCACTGCTTTGATAATAAAAATAACAATGACAGCAAACAAACCAACAACGTAGTTTTATTTCTCTTTCTTTTATGAATGTATTTTGTATGAATGTCAAAATCATGTAATGTGCGTACGTAATATTTTTGTCTATATGTGTTTATACGGATGCATACATGCATAAACACATACATAAACGTATATGTGTGTGTGTGTTATTAGTGTTTGTATATATGTATAGATACGTATTATGTGAATACTTTCGAGTATGTGTGTGCATAAATTAAGTTTTCGTTACGTTTGTATGCGAGTGAAAGTGAGCACTTGACTTATTAAATGTATGACAATTGCTTCTCGTCGAATGGCAGTTATGATTAATATGAATTTAATCATATTCTCTCTAAATATAAGACAAGACGAATATAGATTGTGCTATATCTGAGTTGCTTTTAGAGATCTATCGATTTCTAGGTTATGAACAGGGACATATATAGTAGGAAGGGTAGGCCGCTTACATATTTCATCAACAGAATATATAACCAGGCAACAAGGAAAAATCTCCTTTCTCTCACGTCTGCTAGAAATAACAGTCGTAGTTTCTTCAAATTATACTCTACTGCGTTAAAAATGTATGCGTTGGATAATATTTTTCTGTACTCCATGCACGCATTTAAAAGACGGGTGGTCACTACCAGAACACCTGTATATATTTTATCAACAGAAGCTGATAGTTGGCAGCTCGTGCAACAAGTCAATGTATTATATATTGTATCACTCCCTAGCATAATGCAACGAGCTGAGTTTTTGTTTTCGATTTTCTCCATTTGAAATATAAATCAAGCATCTCTCAAACCACACACATTATTTTAATTTAACGTAGGATACACTGGATTCTGATATAAAAACTTTCTGAATAGCTTTTGATTGCAGTTATTTTAGAATACCCTATTTGACTTTAGTTTCATACCAGTCGATAATGTTTCACCTAGCTATTAAAGCTCATTTCAAATAATAGAAATTTGAAGTCTCATTTGTAAATTGTTAATATGGTTTTTGTTATTGTCATTCTCAAAATCACATTGTTGTGAAGAGTGTAAACATCAACCGTATATGATGTTTTTTTTTTCTTTTCCAAAATTTAGTCAACTTTTCTGTATTTCCATATGCAGGGTATGGACATTATTATGATAGTGTGACTACCACGTTATTTGAGCTAGAAACATTGTCCTTTCTTTTACACGCTTATATAATGTTTAAATTGTTCTTCAAATCAGTATGGCTATGTGTTGAAGATTTGAGACTGCATTAGTAGTACAGAAGTAGTAGCAATACGTCTACAAATTGAAAACAATGTAATACAATTTTAGAAATAGCAAGTTTTTTAATAGTTGTGTAAATTGGCTCAAAAAAATGCAAGAGCATAATATTTCAGAAATATATAATACAAAACGTAGAAAAATAAATCGGAAAACTTTAATAACCATTCTCAGCAGTTCTTGTGTTGTTAATACGAGAAAGGTGATCGATATGCTTTCGTGTCCAGAAAATGAAACTATATGACAGAAGTATACCAAATGAGACAGTGCATTTTTGTAAAGAGAATTTAAGGAAATTAGTATTACTCATGCAAGAAGGCATTGTATTTTCGAAAAATGAAAGCAGACCACATATACCTTCCAAGGAAATATTCCTGATAGATATGCAGCACGACATATGCTTCTGTGAGTGGAAAAGAATACATAACTTTATTTTTTTCTTGAACACTGACAATGACATGAGATGAATGGTGTTCAAACGCCACACACCGGAACATATTACTGCTACAGCGTTTTGGGAAGAGGTAACATCAGGTAAAATATGGTCTTTTACGCTGAGCTTGATTAATCTTAATATTTAATATATAGAAACTAAGAGCAGATAGTAACGCGATGGCGGCACAAGCAAATATATCATAGAGTAGAATTTGCGTAAATTTACGATTAACCCGTAAAATCCGATATGTTATAATGTGCCACAAGATGTGGTTAGAAAATAAAACCTATTATAGTGATGGCATAGATGAGGAAACACAAAAGTGTCAACAAACGATCAAAAATTATTGTTAGCAAAGAACAGCCGACCATCAGTTTGCGCGGGGGTACTGGGATTCCGCCATCTTATTTCAAGATATTACATTTTGACAATAGGAAAGGAATTAAAGCTCAATAAGATTGATACACTGAATAGAGCATTACCCAACTTTTGGGAAATTACTTACATCTATACAGTTTTGATTGGTAAAGAAATTTCATATACGCTGTAGTCTAATGAAACATATTACCTGATGCCAATAAAGTGAGATGATGATGATGATGACGACGACGACGACGATGATGATGATGATGAGGAGGAGGATGGTGGTGATGATGATGATGGTGATATGATGATGATGATGATGATGATGATGAAGATGTGATGAAGATGATAAATATTGTTATTATTATCATTGAGAGGGCAGTGCATGCCATCAAAGTGATACTGGGGCAAAATATAAGAAGCCCAGTATACCCATCATGACTACCCGTCTGATAAGGGTACAACCATATGTGCGCCGCGACATGGTGATCTCATATCGAGGTTAACAACGCCTGATCATGCAGGTGGAATCCAGTTAGAATGTTCCTCAGATCGAGTAGCGCATCCCACTCAAGAGGTCCCTGAATAAGGGTTGTTTAAGAATGTTGAACGAAACACCCCTGTTTCCAGAGATGAATTATCCAAACCCCAAAGAATTCCGCTCAACACATGGCTATGATGCTTCCCCACTACTTCAGCTCGTGTTCAGAGATACACATATCGTCAGCCACAAAGGGACATACTCAACTAGTTACGGTCAAACAACTGACAAGCAAATTTGTGGTATTAAGCAGAATATTTGCTGTAGCAAATATACTAATGCAAAACTGTACATGATAACGGTTCATATCAGTGAAGATAAGAAGCCGTGAAGGCCACTGCCTGGTACTGCATTATCATCATCATCATCATCATCATCATTATTAATATTATTATTATTATTATTATTATCATTATTATTATTATTAGTAGTAGTAGTAGTAGTAGTAGTAGTAGTAGTAGTAGTAGTAGTAGCAGTAGTAGTATTTCTCTTTGCCTCACATTTTGTTGGGGCTCCTGGTGTCTTGTATGTGTAATGGGCTTGCTATCTGCAGCCTACGGTACAATGCTATCCATTCTTTTCAGCTATCTAATACTTTCCTCCTCCTCCTCCTCCTCCTCCTTCTTCTCTTCTTCTTCTTCTTCTTTTTTCTTCGTCTTCTTCTTCTTCTTCTTCTTCTTCTTCTTCTTCTTCTTCTTCTTCTTAATATTTTTATAATTATTATTATTATTAAGTTGGTTTATACTAATGTCAATCATTTAGAAAAGATCTTCTTTTGTCTACTGCTCAAAATACTAAATTAGCATAATGATGGATGTTAGACTTAGAAAATGGTGGAAACATCATCAAAGCCTTTATATAAATACATGATATGTGTCAGAAAATTATTTGATGAAAATAACTTTAAACTACATTGTGAAGCGAAACTCGAGACGTATAAAACATACATAGAGGAACCCATGCGTAAGTAGGACGTGATATTTTCAGGTGTTCGAAATGAAGACAAAGGGTTTATCTGGTGACGGCGATGAAATGGTGTCGCAATTCAATATTAAGTCAACAGATAGGACATTGATGAAAACTATACCACCACATTGAAAAAACTTCGAATGATTATTACGGCGTGGAACAATTGTATTGGCATCATCAACTTCTGTATATATTATGCCACGCTAGCAAGAATGGATGGTGGCATGCGTCGTGGAACGTTCTAGCACAACATAATGGATGCCTATGTAGTATATATATCTTGTGTTTCCATCAGTACAAGGTATTTCAATAACTGAATTTGTATTTATATATTCCTTCGTTTGAATTTTATTTAAATCTGAGTGGCTATGTTGTAAGTAGCTTGCTTACCAACCACATGGTTCTGGGTTCACTCCCACTGCGTGGCACCTTGGACAACTGTCTTCTGCTATAGCCTTGGGTCGACCAAAGCCTTTTGAGTGGATTTGGTAGATGGAAACTGAAAGAAACCCGTCGTATATATATATATATATATATATATATATATATATATATATATATATATATATATATATATATATATATATATATATATATATATATATATGTGTATTTATGTATGTATGTGTGTGTTTCTGTGTTTGTCCCTCCAACATCACTTGACAAACGATGCTGGTGTGTTCACGTCCCCGTAACTTAGCGGTTCGGCTTAAAGAGGCCGCTAGAATAAATACTTGTCTAACAAAGAATAAGTCCTGGAGTCGATTTGCTCGACTAAACGTGGTGCTCCAGCAAGGCCGCAGTCAAATGACTGAAACAAGTAAAAGAGTAAAAGAAAGATAAAAATGGCGTTAGATGAAATGGTCATGACTTGTTATAAATTTATCATGATTCTGTACTTGTTTTAAGTGACTACGTAAGCTCAAATAGACGTAGGCACTACGGTAAGCATCGTACAAATAACCCAGCAAAGCATCCATGCCGTAACAGCCGCAAGGACATAGACCACACGAGCACAAGGCAGTTAATCATTTTAGTTGAGTAGACGTGAGTACTGTGAAAGACCCAAAGCGATTACTTTCGAGTTCTCAACCCACTAATCACGAGGCAACAACCGTGCACTATCCACTGTGCAATAAGCGTCCGTATGTAGAAAACTGTGCGTCTCGTGAAGTCTACATTCTACTCCCAATGATGTGCACTGAAAGAAAATAAAGTGTGTTATTATTATTAATATTATTATTATTATCTTCAACATCATCTGTAGAGGCAGCAGCAGCAGCAGCAGTAGTAGTAGTAGTAGTAGTAGTAGTAGTAGTAGTAGTAGTAGTAGTAGTAATATATCCTTATTTCAATGAAAGAAACATAAAGTTGTCTCCGTTTTATCTCTAAAAATGTAAACGTAACATAAAGGTGGATGTTTAGATTTACGAAAAATGAAATTAGAAATAAGAGTAATGTATTTATATACATATGAGAAAAAAAACATTACACACACATACATACATACATACATACATACATACATACATACATACATACATATATATATATATATATATATATATATATATATATATATATATATATATATATATATATGGAGACTCTCATACAAACTGACACATACAGGCCCACATATGAAGATATACGAAGAAAGCTTCAAAGTCAACGAAGACAAAAAGGAAAAAAATATATAACGAAGGGAAATAAAGCGTATGTTCGTCGGGAGTGAGGAAGAATATGACAAATTCAATGCGTGAAAGCAAAAGAAAATCGAGTTAACAGTACATTAACTTTTGGTCTGATTTAAGATCAAAAGTGGTGTATGTTATAGGATTTACTATAAAGTAGAATTGAGGAAAATGTAACGTAACTTTCAAGGCAACGTTCGACAATAATTCAGGGATAAAAGTATATATATATATATATATATATATAGGTATGTATGTGTGACGTGTGTATATTGTATGTAAAATTCTAAGCAGAAATAAATATAGTGTAGAATAATGTTATGTTTCTATTGTAATGGTGGATATGAATAATAAAAATAAATGCGAAGAGGAATTAGAAGTGGAAAAAGTGGAAGAAGTGGAAAAAGAAGCAAAAGAAGAAGAAGAAGATGAAGAAGAAGAAGAAGAAGAAGAAGAAGAAGAAGAAGAAGAAGAAGAAGAAGAAGAAGAAGAAAATAACAAGGCCAACGAGACAATCACGAACAAGAATAGGACGTGTACTTATGGTTTTATTTTATCCTTTGGCTGTTTAAAGCGATTATGTAGTGGCCGTACGAGTGCGCTGTCATTGATAATAATACAACAAAAACTAAATCAAATTAATAATAATAATAATGATAATAATAATAATAATAATAATAATAATAATAATAATAATAATAATAATGATAATACTAATAATAATAATAAATACCCTGATGCAGTACCAAGATGTGGCTCTGTTGCTTTCTGATCTTAACTGATTGGAAGTGTTATCATGTACAATGTTTTGTCTTGGTATAAAAGATGGGCTACAGCAAATATTCTACTCCGTACCATAGATTTGCTAGTCAGATGCTTCACCATAACCAGTTGAGCTTGTCCCTTAGTCGCTGACGATATGTGCATCTCTGATCATGAGCCGAAGTAGAAGGGGAACATCATAGCCATGTGTTGAGAGGAATATTTTGGGTTTTGTATAATTCACCTTTGGAAACATGGGTGTTTTGTAGAACATACTAAAGCAACCCTTATTCAGGGACCTTTTGAGTGCGAAGGGCTACTCGACTTGAAGAAAATTCTAAAAGGGCCCCACCTGCATGGTCATGCGCTATTTATCTTGATATGAGATCACTATGTCGCCCGCATACGGTTGTGATGCATGTGTCTCATGTAACCTTAAAAAAGAGACTTCTTATGGATGTTCAGGATCAAGCACTGCAAACAAACCACTGAGGCATATTTGGGACGAGGAGAAGATCTTGGCAAAATGTAGGGTATACTTAATTTCGGAAGGAACACTGGCACACATTATTACAGAATGACGTAAGTTCACCCACGGAGAAAATAAGAAATGGAGACATGATCAATTTGTGGAAGTTTTCCACTAGAAGCCCTGTCAAAAGGGAGGTTTGAATCAGGAATGTATGGAAATTAAAATGCATTGTCCTGTAAAGCTACTACAATAGTTTTCCCTCTTAGGAACAGGGTTTTGAAAACTTGAAGTGTTACTGAAATTGCGTGTATATCTAATGTTACATGAAGTAAGGCACTACCCACATAAACTCTACAAGGAATAAGGCCTGTCATGAATAATAATTATAATGACGATGATATGTTATAAAACTCAACGTGACAACATTGTTTTAATATGCTTGGAAGTTTTATCTTACATTGACTTTATATATGTATGTATGTGTGTGTGCGCGCTCGCGTGTATATATATATATATATATATATATATATATATATATATATATATATATATATATATATATATAAGCCAATGTGTGTGTGTGCTTGTGTATGTATGCATGTATTAGTGTGTGTGTCTGGTTGTATTTTTGTTCCCTAGCACCTTTTGAAAACGTGTGCAAGTTTGTTTAAGGTTTTATAACATAACGGTTCGGCAAGGAGAGAGAGAGAGAGAGAGATAGAGAGTGAGTACCAAACTTGACAACTATGTACTTCCGCAACACTTTAGAAGGCTTAGCCCCAGCATGGCCAAGTCTAATGACTGGAATAAGTAAAAGATGTGAGGAAAAATGTATACTATTCTATTGACATCAGAGTGGAATGATAATAACCCTATTGCATATCAGGATTACACACACACGCACATACACACACACACACACACACACACACACACACACACACACATATATATATATATATATATATATATATATATATATATATATACATGCATAAATACATATATACATATTTATACACATACACACATACCTATACGCGTAACGACCCGCATAGACACACAAGTAAGCACGCGCACGAACACACATTTACATATTCATATATGTGAGTGAGATTAAAGCGGAGAACGGTTTTTATCGGTTACTGCTATAAGATCAGAGAAACATTACTGATGTTATTCCAAAACCCAGCCATACATGCATGCGTACTTTATATGCGTACTTTATATGTTCGATTTTGAACTTCTAAAGTAAGCATGAGAAATGGACCTTCTACTTTTAGAAATTGCAATCAAAATTTCTTAAATCGCACCGTTACCCACAAGATATGATGAATGTAATACTTGCTATGAATTATGTACTAGGGCATAAACCTGGTTTAACAGTAAATGCTCTAGTAATGTTTAAAAAAGAAATGGTGATGATGATGATGATGATTATGCTAATGTAGACCCTGCTACTACTGACGATATTGTCGATGTTAGAACTTGTTCGTCATTAACTTTAACAAATCCAGATAAGAAGCTATCTTGAACAGAAGCACAACTATTCAGAAATGGCAACAAGTACTCACACTCTTTGTCTTCCCCCTTTATTCCTTTTATGTCCCTCTCACTCTTTCACTCCCTCTCCTTCTCTGCATATATATATATATATATATATATATATATATATATATATATATATATATATATATATATATATATGTATATATATATATATATATATATATATATATATATAGTGTGAAAGAGAGAGAGAGAGAGAGAGAGAGAGAGATACAAGTTTCTTGGAAAAGGATGCGTAGCGTTCGATCATATAATAATATAAATAATATATAGATATATGCATATATCCATACCTATATGTACATACCTACATCTATTTATATATACATATAAATACATATATATATATATATATATATATATATATATATATATATATATATATATATATATATATATATATGTATGTGTGTGTGTGTGTGTGTGTGTGTGTGTGTGTGTGTATACGTTTCATATTCAGACTAGTTTTATGTCGATTACAATGACACCTGTGCTTAATTGATACTCATTTTATCGACACCGTAAGGCTTAAAGGCAAAATCGAACTCGGCGGAATATAAACTCAGAACGTAAACACGGACGAAATGCTTCTAAGCATTTTATCCGGCTTGCTAACGATCTAGCCAGCTCGCCACCCTATATACTATCCATAAGACGTGTGAGAATAAATGTTTATTTTCATATTAGAAAAATCCTGCATTTTCGTATCACTTCAAAAATATTGGATATTTTTCCTTATTCCTCTGTCTTTTCAAGTTTATCTTATATATTCACAGCCCTGTAAAATGTTTCTAGATGTTGTTGCTGCTTTATTCACCAATGTCCTGGTGAATAATAATGGATAATAATGTATATTAATATACATACGTCTGATCTAACACAGGCCTGAGCCTGCATATAATATATTAGTACATACATATATTGCAGTGGATTACTTCACATTGACGTATATCTGAGAAAAACTAGTTGCTGTGTCGTTGTGTTGCTGTCAAATGCTGAAATATTTCTTATCAACGAAAAAAAAAAAAAACCTGTGCAACTTATACAAGCGTAGCTCCTCTGGCTTCTCCCTCCTGTAGCCATCTGTATCCAGATACTGCTGCTGCTGCTGCTGCTGCTGCTACTGCTACTACTACTACTACTACTACTACAGCCATTTGCTTATTCATTGACACTTGGGGATATGTGTAAGGGGGGACTTCGTATACCCATGTACATATGTATGCACACACACACATACGTACACACATACACACACATACACACGCACACACACACACATATATATATATATATATATATATATATATATATATTGTTATACTTTGGGATGGTCATTTTTTCATTTGTATTTTTATTGTTAATTAAACAGACGCGCTATATATTCGTCGTTCTCTCGTTTAATATTCTTCTTATGTTATCCTAATTCCATTGTCTACAAATCTTTCGTCATCATCCCGAAGTATAATGATATCTATTTCAACACACGGTTTCACATTATGAATTGCATCACATCACACTTCCACCACCCTATCTTTTGGTTAAAATGCTTTTTCTCGCCCTTTCTCTTCATTTTTTTCTTGCATCTCAAAATATTATAAAGTTTCTTGCCCTCTATGTGTAGA
>NC_142946.1:17494258-17509258 GCF_046866305.1 Octopus bimaculoides | reverse complement strand
CCAGAAAGCCAAATTTATGACTTTCGGCATCAGTTATAACTATACATGTTCTGACTTTGAGATTCGATGATAAATATTAAATCATTTACAGTTTTTTTTTTCTAAATATTGTTCAGTAATAAATGCAGGAATAATATGAGCTGTCTTAATATTTAAGTTTAGAACGGAGTTTAGATCCTGCTTGCATCAACTTTAGATTTAATTTTAGCAGACATGATAAAATAAAATAACAGTCAACGTTTGGAGATGATTAAATCAGCTTTTTACGGACTGTGGCTCTGATACCTTTCTTTATTATTGAAATTAACTTAAAATTCACTTTGAATGAGACGATACCGTTTGTTACAGGTAGATATACCCTATGATCTTGATCTTATGCTGGATGCATAAAGGGATATATACAGAGACCTTCATTTTAAAAACGTTTTGTTAAAAAAGTGGGCCCTAGTGTTACTTGCAAGTTAAATCATCAACTGAGAACATACGTTCAGGTGTTTTCAGTTGAAATCCTGTCTTGGTGAATTTTGTCATACATTCATTCGTGATAGGTAAGATTATATAGCAGTGAAGTAACTGAGCCGATTGAATCGAGTACTTCCTTCGGGTGCAAGTTGTAACTTTCCGCTCAAATCAGGAAAATATTATTGTTATTGTTATGCTGTGTTCTTGAGCAAAACACTTCATCTCACGTTACTCTGCGATTACTTCGACACTCGACGCGTGGTACTCCTAGAACCTGGTCAGGCAACGTCGATTCGATGGAGGGAGTCAGCTCATCTATTTGATCACTAATAGCAAATCATTTCTACAGGTCGTTCGATGGGGGAGTCCAACATTTGTTGTTGTAGTAGTAGTAGTAGTAGTAGAAGAAGAATCGGTAGTTGTAGTAGAAGCAGTAGCAGCAACAGGAGCAGCAGAAAGAGTTTATCGATGCATGATAGCAATATTTTATCCGTATTGTATCTGCTTTTAAAACCAGCAATGTGACTAGGCATACAGGTATAATTATATTAACCGTTGCTAAAACAAACTAATTTAATCTTCAAAGAATACAAATAAGAATAGAAAAATTACGTATGAATGACATGCTATTCTATAATTCAGTTAAAAGAAACCACGAAAAAAACGAACATGAATAGATATTGTATACGATTCCAAATACTTCTTGATTTATTGATATCATATGAGAATTTATCGTTTCATGGCTTAAAGCACAGAAGGAGTGTGCGTGTTCTTTCATTGCAGAAGATAAATTGCGTTAGGGTAATGACATAATTAATTTTATCAGGCTGTTTTCTGTTCCGTGATGATGTGTGAACAAAACTCTAGTTATTACAAAATAACTTTATTAAATATGGCTATATATGAAAATAAAGCGTTATATTGGACTGACATTCATTCACAACAATATATTGCTTAAACGTATTCATCAATGAAGAACAGGAAAGCTAGTCAGCGTATGAAAGAAAAAACAAAATCATTGTCTTCAAGAAAGGCTTGAAGCAAAATTCATATAACACTATAGCTCCATTGTGATTATACTTTATACTGATGTCTTTTGATACTAATGTTAAACTTTAAGTTCTGGTATGAAGTTAGCAACAATCTCTTTGCAAAAGTCCTGGAGGCGAATCATTTTAGATTATTTATAGTTTCGTTATACGCCTATTATCTGAAAACGTAACATCTTGGAAAACGTTTCTATTGCGGATAGAGATTGTGTATATATAATGTTTTCCTCTGTGCAAGGCTTTATATGTGGCTGAATATGTTCAAATAATTAAAAAAAACAATATATTTCTGGTATATATTTTCATTACAATGAATGCTGATAAATATCTACATGCAAAATGTATTACTTTAAATCAGAATAATCATTAAATTATATAGAAAACTTATAGATGTATTCAAAAACACAAAGATTTATAGCAGGTGACATGAGATGTGTCTAATAATTCAACATTTAATTACAGCGTGAGGTAATCTACACACTGGAGATAATCTGTGTAAATATTCTTCTTCATATGCTCCATAGTTTCATTAAGGGAAATTAATTCAAGGAACATACATTTCTAATACTTGCTGTCATGCAGCTTCTTATCTATTTATCTCGTGACTTGATTCTGTTTTACATTTTTTTGCAATTCGATACAATGTTTTGCATTTGCGACTAATTTGTTTAACTTGTTCAATAATTTTATTCTATCTCTTTATAAGTGGTGAATGATTAATACAGTGCCAAAATGAATACGTGCACATAATACATAAACATATACAACGTTTCATCATTACTAGTCTCAGCTCGGGCGTCGCGGCCTCGCTGGGACGATAGGGTAAGATATAACGGAACTGATACCGTCAAATTCGAGGAAATTTCACAATACCGAACGGTAATGCGCTTATGACATAACCAGTTATAACCTTAAACTTCGATATTTGCAAACAATTACTTGCCATAATTCGAAAACTACGCACATTCTATGAAATAACTAACAGAACTTCTATTTGTCTGTACCGATAATTGCAAAGTTTATTACACAATATGGGTATGGAATTGCTTCATGTTAAAAAACAGATAGTGTTAAATTAGATTAAATGTATTTGCCCTGACTGGAAACGCCCATCCAAAACGCCCCGATCTACGAATCTAAGGTATTTAGCTTTCGCAGAAATAGTATGGTCCAAGTTTTAGGAAATCTCAAATACCCTATTTTGAATTTCAGTTTAAATTTTGCTAATGTTTTAGACGTTTAAGATTTGAGGTTTTTTATAGAGGTTTATATTTTCTAACTTTTAACACTTAGGTTCTAAATATTTTAAACTGAATAGCTCGTCTTTTCAAGTTTCATTCCTAACAAGCTGAATCGTCTTTCTACATCCTTTAACTTATTAATTTATAGTAATTTCAACAAACCCATAATAAGGCCTTTGCAAAGAACTGGCAACCAATTAAAAACGTATTGTTTACTTTAGAAGATCAAACGCCCTGAAGAGTTTTTTTTTTCTTCCCACCAACCGTAAGCATTATTCTCTTTCAAGTGCTAAGGGCGCCAGTCTTGGAACAATTGATGGCGTGCGGTGATCAGCGAATCTTTGACACAGAAAATTGAAGTCATGTATGTGAGTCTCCATAACTGTATCCATCGATACGACCCGAACACACATACAACATATATATGTATAAGAATTTAAATGCTAGCGTGGGATTACCTGATTGTGCTTGCATGTATACGGATATCTTTTTGTGTGGATGTATGTATTTGCATTCCAGTGCATTTACGAACGCAAGTCTAAATATTTTCATTTGAAAATTAATAACGACTTGAGTGCATGGAAACGGGCTCATAAAATACGTTACCATTCACTTACACTCATATACATGCTCGTACACACATACCCCCAGCACACACACACAAACATACACAGACGTGCGCGCGTGCTCGCACACACACACATACACGCACACACACACACACACACACACACACACACACACACAAACGCGCATAAATACGCGCACACTTACACACAGAAACAAATCTTCCACTGAACGTGAGTGAATATATATTTTTTAATAAAATACGACAGAAGCAAACTTACCGATATAGTGTATCGTATATATGTATATGCGCATATATATATATATATATATATATATATATATATATATATATATATATATATATATATATATATATATATATATAAGTGTGTCTATCTGTGTGCGTAGCAGTATGTATATGTTTGTGTGTATACACACGCACGCACACACACACACATATATATATATATATATATAGACACCTATATGTATATATAAACGTGTGCTTCTGTGCATCACATATGTGCATACGTATTTATGTGTACTTGTTTGTTTACGTCTACAATCTGTGGACGGTCGCTTCTATTTTTTAATTAGTATTTTGCAAACGCTATCATATTTCCATCTTTCTCTTTGTATCTTTGTCTATGGTTTTGTGTAGAAAAAAGATGAAAGGGCAGCAAAGTCGAAGATTGTTTTATCTTGTATGAATTGTTTTCTGTAGTTAAATACTTTTTGATTCTTTGTTTACAAAAATATAGTTTGCAATTTCACAAGATATGTGTGCGTGTGTGTGTGTGTGTGTGTGTGTGCGTGTTTTTTTTTTGTCTGTATATGATATATGCCCACTCTTATATACATCTATATATATCAAGCTTTATGTTCTTGTATATATATGCGCACACATATCTTGTACATCTATGTATCTATTTATCTGTCTACCTCTCTCTCTTTCTCTTTGCATATATATATATATATATATATATATATATATATATATATATATATATATATATATATATATATATATATGTGTGTGTGTGTGTGTGTGTGTATGTATGTCTATATGTATGTATATGTATCTATGAGTGTATATATGTGTATATGTGTGTATGTATATATATATATATATATGTATATATGTATATATATATGTATATATATATATATATATATATATATATATATATATATATATATATATATATATATATATATATATATATATATATATATTGCACATATATATATAAACACATATGCACACACACATACACATAATTGTTTCAGCTATTGCATTGTGGTCATGTGGAGAGAAGACAATTTAGTTTGTATTTTTTTATCAAACAAAATATTTAAATTTATTGATTAGTGTTCGATTTACCGACACCTAAATGGTCACTATTGAACTGAGTAAAACGACTATCATATTCTTTTGCAGAACATTTTCAAACTTTGTCATTATTCTCAAATACACAATGCACATAGATTATACATAGTCGTTTGTATGTGAGCGTCTGCATGTTTTATACAAAATTGAAAATATCATTTTCACTTTTGGTTCACCCAGTTTCTTGAATTTATTGCACAATAGATATTATTTAAAACATTGATGTCCTAGATTTTCTTATGAGCTTTACCAGATAGTTGGTACACCATACTAGGTAAAACATTTTACATTAGGCTTTATGTAATTCAAAATGTTTCATTGATCTTTCGTAATGTGTATGCTGAGTAATGTACATAGGCATAATCTACAGTCATTCTCAAAAGTGTAAATACTATAATTTGCTCTTGTTAACATGTTTTGGCGGAAATGGTGACAGAGAGATTAGAGAGTGTGTCATGAGCTTTGGAAATTGTTAGAATATAGTTCTTAATTTCTTATGTATCATACATAAAATGGAAGTTGTTTACTAATATATTCAAATCTGTCAGGTTAATTTTGCATATGTATTGGGGGAAACATCAAAAAGCTAATGAAGAAGATTTGTTTGAAGATGAGCGCACAAAATCAGCTAATGGCTGATATTTGATTGTTTCTGAAACCACAGCACAATATTTTAGTCATTGCAGGACTATTAAATCTCACTAATGAAACATACATTTCACCTCAAATGTCTAAGTAATACTGAGAAAATTCGTAGTGAATAATGCAAGAATATATGTCTTTTATCCAAGAAAATACAACCTTTATAAAATAAACTACTCATAGGTGGAATTGGATGTAGAGAATATATGATGCAGAAGTAATTTGGCGATAACGTTTTCAATCTGGGGTGTCAATAACATATCTAATAGAAATAACACCACACAACTCTCATTAGACATGCATACGTACATACATACATACATACATACATACACACGAACATACATCTGTAATATACATGTTACAAATGTATGTGTGCGTGTGTATCAAGATTTGTGTGGCGTTATACACATAAAATCACGGAACCAGTAGTCAAGCAGCTAATGGCAAATACCAACAGGCATTATAACAGAACCAAGCGAAACCGAGATTATTGAATAAGGTACCTTTTGAAATGTCATCTAATGAGACACGTTTGGCCACATGATGCACAACAATGTCACCCACGTAAGTCCTTTCAAACATTATTCTGATTAAGTCGGCATAAAATTCTACTAAACATGATAATCGACTACTCAATTGAACTTGTACATGAATTTTCAGTTCACAATCATATGAATTTCACATGACACGCTTTAAGATTGAAAGCGTGGCATATTGAATGTTTAACCCATCCTATCTAATATACCTCCAATGTAGATTTAAGGAATGTTTAACAACTCGACTTTGTTACCATCTCGGGCAATGGCCCATTTTGTAAATTCATGCAGAACCTTCACAAGTATTATTATATTAAAACAGGACTATTCTTTCCACTTAAGGGATTAATTTTTCCCTTTTGTTTCCGTTATTTGTATTACTTACAACTTGACCATGTTCGAATGTTCGATTATGCTTGGACATTGTCCGTAATTATTTGTCTTTCTGTAAACTATATGATATTTATAGGTCTGAAAAAAAGGTAATTTCATGGTGAATTAAGTTCAAATAACTGCTGGAAATTACGAAATGCGTGACGGATTCTCCCGTCAAAGACGATGTGTAAGTGATCAGCATTTGACCGAAGGACCTGCACAAATGATTTGTTTAGTTATCAAGTACATGTACTTACATTAGCTCACTTTATCTATCAGATCATCATTTCCTGAACAGATTTAGTGTGCACCACGCGTCAGGTGTCGAAGTTTTAGCAGAGAAAATTTTAATGAAGACTTTTTGTCAAAGCCACAACAGAGCAACCGGTCTAAGAACTGAAACGATCTCTAACCACTAGGTCTTCTCGTTAATAAATACGTGAACAATATAAAAATATTTATTTTCTAGGGTCGTATTAAGCGTCTGACGATTTGTAAGGTTGGTGACAATGATACATTTTGTGTAACTATTTAAGTTTAAAATGATAAATGAATATCTTTAATTATTATGTTGAGTATTTTGTACTCGTTGCGGGTTTATAGCATTAAGCCGTTACATTCTATAGAGACAAAATCTAAACAAAATCACTCCAGTTTCTAGATGAATTTCACACAGCGCGCACGCGTATACTCACTTAAACATCACGTTTAGTATCATACGATAATATTGCTGAGTGACTTCTATATAAAGTTGACCTGCAGTAAAGATGAAGTGGAGGACAAAGTTAACATTTACATGAAAAGAGAAACTACAATAGAAATCTATATATTGTTCTAACATAACCATAATTATGTTATCGGAAATAATATGCATATATTCAGAAATAATGATTGAAAGCCATAACAAACCACAATATCTGTTGAAGATTTAATCAATATACTCTGATATATTCAAGTTTGTGTATAGCTGTCATATATATCCACAATTTTATAGTAATATATATATATATATATATATATGTGCGTGTGTGTATGTGTGTGTAAATGTGCGGGTGACAGTATGTATATAGCTATAATATGCATGCATTACCCATGCATATGCACCAAGACACACACACACACACACACACATACACATACAATTACATATATGTATATAGACGTGGATATACTTATACACACACACACACACACACATACACTAACACAAACATGCACACACGTGCGCAGAAACACACACACACATACGAAAATATGCATTTGAGATGCCTGTGTACGCATGCGTATATAATGTATATAGTATTCATTTACGCTTCCATATTGATTCATATTCTGCTGCCCATAGTCCTAACATAAAACACATATTACTTCCTGAAATATCTCGATTATCGAAGCGCATTAGCACCAATATATTGAATACATAATATCATATATATATTTACAGACACACACACAAACACACACACACACACACACACACACACACACACACACACACACACACACACATATATATATATATATATATATATATATATATATATATATACATACACACATACACATATATATATATATATGTAGGTACGTATGTATATATGTACATATATATATATATATATATATATATATATATATATATATATATATATATATATATATATATATATATATATATACGCATGTATGTGTGTATGCATATATGTACGTATGTAGGTACGTAAGCAGGTAGGTAGTTAGGTAGGCAGGTTGGTGGGTTTAGGTACATAGATACATAAATAGATATATAAACATATACTTTTTTATGTTATAATTTTTATTGTCCATGCATGCAATTCTCAGCCTTAACACATCATTGAATATTGACATTCTCGCTCTCCTTGTAACGTAGTTAAAGATGTTCATATTCCACAGTATTGATTCTTTATGATAGCATTCCAATAAATATCCATTACTCTATTCACCAAAACTAAATATCATACATTCACTGGAATGACAAGTTATCGATAGATCTGTCCTAACCTGAAATCATGTCGGGCTAACATAGTTCATGTCACCATTCGTGTATGGTACATACAAATATGCCTTTCTGTGTGTGTGTATGTATGTATATGTGTATGTGTGTGTGTGTAACATTTAAACCGAGTGAGAGGGACATGTAGATATTATACATATATGCACACACAAACACGTTCATGTACACATAATACATTTATATGTTATGTATATATATATATATATATATATATATATATATATATATATATATATATATATATGTATATATATATATATATATATAGAGAGAGAGAGAGAGAGACACACACAGAGAAATATATACATGCATGCATATATATCCATCCACCCATACATACATATATTAAACACACATATTAGACATTTATATTATTCAAGAAAGCTATAGAATGAAAGAGTGAACTAAACTGTTAATAATGTAAACCTATCTTTCATTCCGGTCACATTATGTACAGATTATATAATGGTGACAATCAATTTACCTTAAAAATATTCGATATATATAATTTTGCGGGAACACATTCATACACATATATTTCCCAAAACTAGCGCCAATACAATATGAGTTACTATTTATTTTTCGTTACGCCATTATTTAACAGTGTCCTTTAATGAATATAAGGGAGAAGATTGTTACAAATAATTAAGCATAATTCAGTCACAGAGTGTGATAATAACATTCAGTTGTATTTGAATGACTACGCGATAATTTTCATATACAGTTAGAAGTTAAAACATAGTTGAAACCTTCCGTCTCATTACGTATCTAGAAGTTATATACACCGAGAGGCATATTCATATAGACAGGCATGCATACTTGGCTAGATTCTTTCTCCCTTTCTCTCTCTCTCTCTCTCACACACACAAATATATATACATAAATATATATGTGTGTTTGTGTGCGCGTATATAACACAAACATATATGTATGTATTTCTGTATGTGTGTATGTGTGTTTGTATGTATGCATGCATGTATGTATATATGTAATGCTAGTTATGAAACCTTCCGGCCAAGAGAAGCGTGTCTCAGCTCTAGCGTTATTTTATCCATATTAGAGTATATTCAATTCTCTTTTTCAATATTAAGACACAGTGTGTTTTGCTTTATGTAAATTTGTCAGGGAAAATGTTAATTATACATGAGTATTGGCCGATTTGTTACAGCATTGATATACTGCTTTGTCAAGGTGTTCAATGCCTGAATTCATATCTGCGAGTTCATGTTTACCTTTCAACTTTTGAAGATGCATAATTTATATACCAGTTCAATATTATGACCGATTCTGCGTTCTCTTTCCCCGCATCTTGTATCGTTCGCCTTAATTGGCTTGAGATATTAGTTTTTATGTTACACGCGTATGAACGGCACACTGTCTGTTACGTCTTAATTTCACGACTAGGAATCTCGAAAACATGAATACTGATCGTTAAGGTGGATCATTGACGAAGTCTTTACTTCTTTTTATGGTTGGAAAGAACCATTAAATTAGCCTAGGATTAATTAAAGTGTGCTTCAGAATATTTTACAACCTAGAGAAAAAGTTCATATTCTTTTCTACCATGTGAGTGAACCATCACCTGAAAGTCTTAATAGGAGGCTGTCAATGGTTTGACAAAATAAAACATTGCATGGCATGGAAAGTAATACGAATGCCACTATTAATTCATGGGAATATGTATAGCAAAATCTTTCATGAAAACAACGTAAATCTAGAAATATCGTCTTTTCAGCGGAAACTGCAACTTCCTCCTCCGTCAAATAGGTTGACTTGTAAATGAACGTTGTTAAAAAAAATAGTGCTGAGCACGCCCGACACACCTCTTTTGAATCGAGACTGCTAGCGTGTTCCACGAAAATATTTAGGCATATTGAACATTTGAATTCCTCCACAAAAATTTACGAAACTTTCACTTCCAATTGACTTCCAATACATTGTATGCGATGTAAGACCTCCAAATTTCTACCGGCTAGAATACAACAGTATCGAACACTTAATGGCAATGCTCCATAAGAGTTTTCAATGAATTACTTTCTTAAACCCCGGAAAAAAAATTTTTTATTAGCGGTCGTGTCTAAATTAGATTTCAACCATATATATATATATATATTCAAAACATTGTTTTTTAATTGTGGCACTATGCCAAATTTTAATTGGTTGTAAGGAGAATTCGATAAAAATTGATCCAATAGATTGTTCGTAATCTTTTCATCTTGCCTGCAGGAATAAAAGACAATGTCAGCCGGATCAGATTTGAATTAAATGTATAAAAAGCAATTATATACTATTCGCCATTGAGTGATTCACTCTTTTATTTCATAATACAACTTGTTTAGCTAACTATTTATATAATATCTCTTAATAAACACAGAGAAAGTTAGAATAAAAAAGTCAAACATTAATAGAAGAAAAGTACACCTCACATAAATTAAAACCGGGTAATTATTTTCTAAATACGTGAATGTGACGATAATTTTTAGCTGTAACTTCAAGGTTTTGTCGAGACATTTTAATCTTAAATACATATATTTATATGTATATGTGTATGTGTGTTTATGTATGCAATATACATGTATGTGTATGTACGTAGTGGTATATATATAGAATTTTGTTAAAATTTAAATTTAATAGGTACTTCAGATTAAACATGTTGAGTATCGTTACTCATTGTTTCAACATAGCTGGAGCAATAAAACAAAGCCCCGTTCAAGTATTGCTTCTACCTTGATTCTGCTTAACTGGCAATAGCCATATCCTAAACTTCCAAAAATAAAACTTCCTAAGATAGAATATATAAAAAGGATATTACTAAGATTGAATATAATACCTTCGAAGGGCACGTTAATGATCATCTAGATGGCTCAGGCTAAATAATATTTTGCATGGGCATGTCTTTTGATATTCTGTGATCATCTTACTACATTAGGAAGCCAAGTATTTGAGTCGACTGCAACTGTTCAAGTAAGTTTAAAGCTGGAAGCACCCGAGTACAGGTCTTTGACTAAAAATTTATAATTCTATACTTAAGAGGTGGCACACGTTGTAAGAAATGTCAGGCAATATCTCCAATAAATCACCCTAAACCGTTTTAAAATACGACCCATTTCTACAATGTCACCCGGCATTCCTTGTATGTAGATGTAAGACAACGTGGTCACAGCTTGATGGTGTTTTTGATTATAGGTCTGTGTGATATATATCATCAAAGCCGAAACAATTAAGCTGTCGTGCGACCTACTAAAAGAACGGAAAATCTGTCGCAAGCACAACTCCAGTCAGTGAACCGAGAAATTATTGTACATTGTGATTTGTAAAAGATGAGATACACAATGTTTGAATGTGTGTAGTCATCAGTCGTGCAGCTTAATCTCACCTGAAGCAAGAAAAACAAAAGTTAGAGACTGCATTACGCACATGATAAATATTTATGTAAATAAGAACGATATGGTATTAGACATACATATTATAAATAGTAATGATGCTTTTATGTTAAGTATTAAACAGTAAAGTAAAACTTTGAAAACGCCATATATTACAGCTGCTTTGAGAAACATTTCAGGAAATTGCATGAAGCTGAACATATTTTCAAAAGTTAGTACTGCTGTGAAATTTGATATAATATAGACAAGCGATTTTCAAGAAGATCACTTGAATTCGGATGTAGAAAATTTGGAAATTATACAGCAGTAATATTTTAAATGCAGAGTCCGTTCATAGGAAAAACATATTGAGATAGCAATATAATTTAAATTTAACCTGCCAATTCAAAAAGTGTTCGTGTTTAGCAGACTCAATATTTCTGAATAATTCACACATTTAGTTGCCAATTACAGACTAAAACTATAGGGAGATAAAAGTTTGAATTTGTATCATTTTTATTGTCGACTGATCATTCGTACACTTTATTTATTAAATGTAATACTGTGTAGTCATAAATGACTAGCAAATTGACACTTACCTGGATATTCTCGTTAAATTTTAATGCAAGAGTGAAGAGGAATTATATCTGCTTACTAAGTGCTTATCTGTTTATAAGTACATTCATTACACACAAACATTCACTCATATGATATATGTATTCATTCGTATATATTATCACAGTAAATAAATGTTATTATATATTTTGCTGAAATAGCTTATTAGACAAAAATATTTCTAAATATTTATAATTTGTAGATAAAACTGCTAAATGCATTTCATAAATCGAAAGGAAGAATTTATATAGTTACAAATGAGTATAAAGATATTTCTGCTGCGTACAGCTATATGCCTCAGTAAGGCGCCGGAGACATACAATATATTGCGAAGCAATGAATATGAATAAATATGAATACATATCAAACAATCAGAGTACATTATTTCGGCATTTGGTGATGCGCCTACGTTCTTCGTTTTAATTGCGCCGACGTCTACACTGGTGATATAAGAAGTACCCATGGATGTTGTGAGATAATCAATCATCCAAGGCCAATTTAAAACCATCTGTTAATTCTATAAACATATATTTGGAAAGACAGGACTGTGAACCTCATGATTGATAAAACATGGCATAACATTTTCGGAGATATAATTGCCAGGCAAGTAATTTGATTTAAGACCGTCTGTTGAAACTAAAAGCATTAACTGAATAAAGCATTCCCCTCGCCTAAATATTTGATATTTGGCATCGATAATTTCGCCGTATTTAATGTTACCTTGTCACTTATCTGGATACAGATAGTACTTGTTGGTCAGTACAGCTAGGCGTCTGAGTTTGTAAATTACAACCAAAATCCAGTCAACTATGATTATCATGCGATGATAACTAGTACGATGGGGCTGGACGTAGATAAGCTGAACATCAGGCATCACCTCAAACCAGTCCCTGGGAATGCTATTGGTGTGACGAAAACTTTGAAACCAAACTATAAGTAATTGACTTTAAAGGCTTTCTTTGTGCTTTTTTGCTAATTTATATTCTTTATGGCATTTGTTAACTTGCAGGCCCACATCAATTATTTTCCTTTCATTTACAATAAAAAGAAAAGTACAACAGTCTGATATATTTATGCTTAATGGGAATAAACATTATTCAAAATTACAAGTCAATAATAGAAACCAATATTTTGCAAAATTACTTTCGATGTGTGCAATGGACAATCAGACTGAATTTTTAGATTAATATCCTGCGTTTTAATTTCCTTTCACAATATTTAACGTTAAATATTTTTGTATAGATATTAGATTACAAGGTATGCTTCACTGTTTCGTAACACAACTGTTGTCCTTGTGTAAAATCTGCTATTTCATATGTTCTTACCCCTTGATAGTTTGAAATATAACCAATATTTCTATCAATTTTGACTTTTGATATATTTATTCAAACCCCAAAGAATGCCTCTCAACACATGGCTATGATACCCCTCCATTACTACTGCTCATGATCAGTGATGCTCATATTGTCAGTCACGAAGAACCATGCTCAACTGGTTAAGGGCAGGATATTTACTATAACGATATTTCTGCTTCAGTAACTGAATCGGTCTGAGGTATAATAAAAAAAAATAAGGTCAGTTTCAAGCATCGATGTCCAGGTCACTAAAGCAAAGTTTGTAAGGAATGTTAATCATTTGCTTTGATTTCTAGATGGAAGCAAATTGGAAATAACACTCCCCGACCAAAGACAAAAACAATATAACAGTTTCATTACAAACTGTAATCATTCATTGAACAATGGCAGTAACAGCAGCAACTGCATTTAAAAATAAAATATGATAATCGCTGGCATAATAATTGCGTACGTTAAACGTTTTATTTTCTCGCGAGGGACATACATTTCTTGTAGTGCAGCTGATGCACGCATCGCTGTATGATTAAATGTTTGATTCGTCAGCTTGGCACCATTGCATTTCTATTCTACATCTCGTAGATGACCGAACGTTTGTTCATAATATATCCTAGTCACTGATGTCGTTCAAAGGCACAAAAATGCTATATTGGCAATTCCTCCGCCATTCCTATGAGTCTTTGTTCGGCTACGGATGCTCGTTGTGATTTTAAGCATTCTCTCTCACAGTTTCCGTGTGCGCGTGTGTGTACGTGCGCGCGTATGTATACCTGGGTGTCTACGCAAACTGAAATATAGTTTAGTATTTTATAGATTTTTAAATTAGTATTTTGTAGAGTACGCTTTTCTGGATGGTGATTGGTCTCCATCGTTTGAATCGTATATCGGTGGTTCTTCTCTAGATTATTTATATATATCTATATATATATATATATATATATATATATATATATATATATATATATATATATATATATATATATATATATATATATATATATATATACATATATATCTACTTATTTACAAACACACAAACATACATATATATATATATATTGCTAAATTCAACAAAAACTATCAGGATTTAAATATGCTTAGCTTCATTCCCATTCCATAAAGGATATAAATGTGCGAATTATTTTACAAAATCATATTGAAAATATAAACTGTAGATTATCAGTTCTGTAACATTATAAACGTGTATTAAACCTGAAGACATTTAACAACGTGTATCATAAATAGTTGTGTTGAATTAGAAAACCATTGTAAAATAAATGTTATTAACGAACAAAGATCTTTTTAAATAAGCACCTAATTCTTCTAAGAATTATTCTCTTCTATCAAAAATTTTCTTACATATTTTAC